>NC_141800.1:7690989-7841467 GCF_057944985.1 Cucurbita pepo subsp. pepo | reverse complement strand
GACCTAACATAACGTTCTATGCTTTTAACATATCATTTCATCACATACACATCATACCATGACATATTGCATCACAATGTATCATATCATAAACAAGTCATAACGTAAACACTTCGTAATCATATCGTTCTCTAACTTATCATAGCCTTAACATTCTTAGAGATATCACAGACATATCATTACGTGAACGTACCTTAGTCATCTCATTACAAGAACTTAACCTAACGCTATTGTTCTATCAATCTATCACAAACCTATACCTTTCTACCTAGAACCTAACCGTATTCTTCCATCAATCTCTCTTATTCATATCACTCCGGTATGCAACCTAACCTTAACGTTTCATGAACGTAATTTACTCCTATCGTTACATTTTGTTTTGGGCATCATTTTTGTATCCTATCTCAAACATATCCTTAAACACATCGTACATAATTATTATCATACAATTCACATATTATAACATATACATAACATATAAGAAGCATATCGATTCACAGACAATTCACACATATCAATATATATAACACGTGCAGAACCACAGGGCACGTCTCAACATCAAATATAACCATGCCGATATAAAGTGACTTACCTGGTTAGCTTAAGTCGTTGTCACGTATATATCCTTAATGAAAGTTCGATTTTGTCCTTTGAAATCCAAGTCAACCTATGTGAGCCCATGACATCAGTTTCAAATTTGAATTCTATAAAATTATTTCTCTAATTTACATTGTTAAAATTCTGATATTTTGTGTTAGACAAAATTTAATGGAGTGTCATGCCCTCTGATATTTTCGGGTTTTATTTTTAAATTCTGTTCAACAAGTCTTCCTTCAATCTTCCCTCCTCCCCTTTGTAATTATTTTCATTCTGTAAATAGATTGTGAATTCTGTAAACATTTTCAATTCTGTAAATAAGATATTACTCTAACTCTATATCTATTTTCAGTAAACAGATATTATTGGCCAATTTTAATCCGTAGATTTATGTATCTGCCAACTAAATTTTTTTTAATTCCAACCTTATTTTCTATTGTTGGATGGGTATGGTATGGCAATCCTAGAGGGGTGAATAGGGTTTTAACCATAAAAGTGTTTAAACGTGATTAATTTTTCTAATGATGAAACTTTTTACAAATAAGTAGAGGATGATAATTCCCAGAACAAAATAATTCAAGTCAAAACAACAATCAAGTAGAACATACAATAAATCACAATAATAATTTTGAAATTAAATAGGAAAGAGTTAGAAATGATGACACCGTAGTTTTATAGTGGTTCGGTCAAACTCGACCTACTCCACTCCCCAAACGCCTCTTGGGAATTTGAATAAACAACTTTCTTGACTCTTTCCGCGGACCAGAGTCAAACCGCTACATTGCTCTTTTTACGAGTTCAAGAGCAAACTCAATCCTTTCCACGACACAAGATCAAACCGGTACAAGTATTAGAATTTGATAGTAACACACCACAACTCTTTCAAAGAGTAGATTTACAATTTGGAGCACTCACAACTATCTTCTCACATTACAAAAAAAAAACTCTCTCGAGAATAAAATGAATAAAAATAAAATTAGAAGCTTGGAGAGAGCAACAAATAATGGAGACTTTGAACAAATGAGGATTGGAGAATGTATGGAAGCTGTGTATATGAAATGTGGGGGAAGTTGATGAGTTTATATAGAGAATAAAAGTGGCAAAATGTAGGAATTAATATCGACCATTGGATTGTGTTAGGAAGAATGGAAGGCGGAGATTAAAAGTAAATAAATAAGAAAATTTTCTAAATTCATTTATTTAAAATTTTTAATAAATAATAATAAAAAGTTATGTGAGTAACGGTCAAATGAAAATTCAAAATTTATTATAAATATAATAATATAATAATAATAAAAACTATGTGAGTAACTACCAAAATGTTAAAATATAATAATATAATAATATAATATAGTAATAATAAAAATCGATGTCAGTAACGGTTAGATTCAAATTTATATTTTGTAAAAATAATTTTATTTAGAAATATAATAATAGGAAAAACTCAGCCCTTTGTTACTCTTGTAAAATTATAAATGTCATACTTTGATATATTTTGATTTGTCCATCATTTTGATTTTGCTGCCACATCATCACGTTGGGTATGTTGTCTCGACGGTAATTTCTTCGTTTTAGCTCTAATTTGAGTAATTGAAAAGTTGTTGAAATCGTTTCAAATGGCATAACAAGGTCATTTGGTCTAGTGGTATGATTCTTGATTTGGGTGCGAGAGGCCTTGAGTTCAATCCTTAAAATGTGCCCCTTTAAGAAATTGTGGGGATGTACAGCATCTCCATATTAGTCTTACTTCAAAAATGATTAATGATCAATAAGTTATTCTTGATCGAAAAGCTCAACAAAATGCTTTTAGCCCGTCAACTCCCAACAAATATAGATTTCAAACTTTAGAGAAAAAATTTGATCGAGTGAGAACTAAAAATGATAGATGTTCTAGCAATATTATTATTGCTTAGGGTGTGAGAGGTCCTGAGTTCACATCTTAGAATGCCCCTGTCCTTAATTCTCTTAGTACTTCGGTTATCAATTTACTCGCACGTTTTTTCTATCATGAGATAGCAATCCCGTTATAAATATTGTTAAATGGTATGGTAGCAAGGGACGAACTACGGTTAAATAGTAGAAAAGAATGCTCAACGTACAACGTATTATAAATATTGTTAAATGGTATGGTAGCAAGAGCAAAGAATGCTAACGTAGTAAAATTGTGAAAGGGACGAAGTAAATCCCAAAGGAATGCACATATGCTTTAGTGGCAATGCACCAGCTTCAACCAAAATAATTTTGGGTAATTTATAATCTTAAAGGCACAAGGTAGGTTCTAAAGCACAAAAACATGTGGATAAATTTTAAATATAGAGGCGCATAAAACATATGGACTAGCAAATCTGAAGCAGGTCTTGTAGAGAGCTATTTGTGCTTATTATGTTATTAAGACACATTCTACATCCATGGCTTCAGTTCAAGTGCATCGAGGACTTCATGTGTTTCATGCAATATGACAAAATACGACCTTAATACCTAGGCCCAAGGATTCATACATACGTTTTAAATGGCATAATAAGGGCATTTGGTCTAGTGGTATGATTCTCGCTTTGGGTGCAAGAGGGCTCGAGTTCGATTCTCGAAATGCCCCTTCAAGAGAGATTGTAGAATAAAATGAAGTAAATAAGTACAATAAAATGACACACGTTAAATACATACATTCCCATGAAATTGTGAATGTGAATGATAATCCAAGTTATAATATCAATGCATTCTATGTCGAAGTGATTCATAAATTATACCTAATATTCTACCATTTTGGACCTATTATTGATGACGAGACATTTAGGGTTTTGTGACATGAGAATTGTTGGGATGTAGCTCTGATGGTAGAGTGCTCGCTTTGCATGTGAGAGGTATGTGGATCGATACCCTGCATCTCCAAAATAATATACTATTTATTATTAAATATGTAATTTCTTTTCAATTTTTCCTTAGTCATGACATGTTGAGTAGCAATATTTCTAGGGTTTTGTGGTGCAAGTATTATGGGAATGTAGCGGGTTTTGTGGTGGAAGTATTGTGTGCGAATGTAGCTCAGATGGTAGAGCGCCCCGCATCTCCAAAAGAAACTATTTGGTTTTTATTATTAATATTTTATTTCTGTTCAATCTTTCCTTATTTATGACATAATGAGCGGAGATATTTTTTTCATTTTCACAATTATTGACGACGGGTCATTTAGGGGTTTCTAATGTTAGAATCGTGGGGATGTAGCTCAGACGGTAGAGCTTCCCATGTGGGAAGTACGGGATTGATACCTTCCTTCTCCAAATGAATCGATTATTAAATATATTATTTCTTTTCAAAATTTTCATATGATGAGCAGAGATAGTTTTTCATTTTCACTATTATTAAGGACGAGATGTTTAGGATTTTGTAACATAAGCATTGTGGGTACGTAGCTCAGATGGTAAAACGCTTGCTTTGTATGCGAGAGGTATAGGGATTGATACCTTACATCTCTAAAATAAAACTATCTATTATTAAATATATTTTTTACTTTCAATTTTCCCTCATTCATGACATGTTGAGTAGCAATATTTCTTAATTTTCAAAAATTAGATTCGAGAGGAAGGAAATTGATCTCTCAAGTTTAGAAGTTCCCCTTAAAAATTATCTCTACTATTTCTAAGTTTCACTATTATTGAGATTAAATCGAGGTCACTAACTTCTTTTGTGGGGAGACTATAAATATCCTCCTGTCCTCAAGTTATCATGTAAAAATTAGATTTTAGAGGAATGAAATTGATCTCTCAAGTTTAGAAGTTCCCCTCTCTACCATTTCTAAGTTTCAAGTAATTATTATGTGAAAATTAGATTTTAGAGGAATAAAATTGATCTCTCGAGTTTAGAAGTTCCCCTTAAAAATTCGAGCATTATCTCTACCATTTCTAAGTTTCAACCAATTGCTGGGGGCGTAGAATTGCACATGAGTCTATCAAGTTAGATTGTGTGGTTGAGTGAAATTCTCAACCTTCTACTTATTTTTGGGATTTATTCTCTTCCTATTCATTGTAATTTATTCTAATACAAACAAGTTTGTCTTTTAGGGAATGTATTAAACACATGGGTTTATTAATTACTGTGAACTTTTATTTAAAATGAAGTAAATACAAATAGAGTAAGTATATATACCAATAAAAGAGGAAATATGTTTACTAGAACATTTTTTTTAATATGAGATAGAAGTAAACATATCCGTAAAAAGAAACTACATAAACTTAAAGAAGTTGATCCCATTTTACAATATAAATATTGTTAAAGGATAGCAAAGAAGTAGTTTTGACATATGAATGTAGGTTTTGAAAACTAAAATTAAAAAATTAAAAAATTAAAAAATTAAAAAAATTAAAAAATATATATAAAATAAAAGTTGTTTTCAAAAACTTAGTTTGTGGTGAAATTTTGCTTAAAATTCAAATGTATTGTTTCAATATCTATCCCAAAGGAATGCATATGCTTTAGTGGCAATGCAGCTTCAACCAAAATAATTTGAGCTTGGTCATTCATAATCTTACCGGTACAAGGTAGGAATTATAGGATATGAACTTTATTTATGTCAATATTTTTTACATTCAATTTTCCCTTATTCCTGACATGTAGAGTAACGATATTTCTTCATTTTCACTATTATTGATGACGAAAAATTTAGGGTTTTGTGATTTAAGAGTTGTGGGTATTTAGCCAGATGGTAGAGCGCCTGCGTAGCATGCGAAAGGTACGGGGATCTATACCCTGCATCTTCAAAAGAAACTATTTGTTATTCATATTTTATTTCTATTCAATCTTTCTTTATTTATGACATAATGAGCCGAGATATTTTTTTATTTACACAATTATTGATGACCGGATGTTTATTATTTTTCAATGTAAGAGTTGTGCGGATGTAGATCAAATGGTAGATCACTTGCTTCTCATGTGGGTAGTACGGGGATCAATACCTTGCATCTCCAAATGAATGAATTATTAAATATATTATTTCTTTTCAAAATTTTCATATTTACGATATAATGAGCAGGTATAGTTTTTCATTTTCACTATTATTGATGACGAGACGTTTAGGGTTTTGTGATATAAGAATCGTGGGGATGTAGCTCAGATGGTAGAGCGCTTGCTTTGCATGCGAGAGGTATGGGGATTGATACCCTACATCTCCAAAACAAAACTATTTATTATTAAAAATGTTATTTCTTTTAAGTTTTCCTTATTCATGACATGTTAAGTAGCGATATTTCTTCATTTTCACTATTATTGATGATGAAAAATTTAGGGTTTTGTGATGCAAGAATTCCGGGGATGTAGCTCAGATGGTAGAGCGCTCGCTTAGCATGCGAGAGGTACGGGGATCGATACCCCGCATCTCCAAAAGAAACTCTATTCAATCTTTCCTTATTTATGACATCATGAGCCGAATTATTTTTTCATTTTCACTATTATTGATGACGGGACGTTTAGGGTTTTCTGATGTAAGAATCAGAATCATCAGAATGTAGATTAGATTAAGAAACTCTATTCAATCTTTCCTTATTTATGACATCATGAGCCGAGTTATTTTTCATTTTCACTATTATTGATGACGGGACGTTTAAGGTTTTCTGATGTAAGAATCAGAATCATCAGAATGTAGATTAGATTAAGAAACTCTATTCAATCTTTCCTTATTTATGACATCATGAGCGGAGATATTTTTTCATTTTCACTATTATTGATGACGGGACGTTTAGGGTTTTCTGATGTAAGAATCAGAATCATCAGAATGTAGATTAGATTAAGAAACTCTATTCAATCTTTCCTTATTTATGACATCATGAGCGGAGATATTTTTTCATTTTCACTATTATTGATGACGGGACGTTTAGGGTTTTCTGATGTAAGAATCAGAATCATCAGAATGTAGATTAGATTTTAGATCGCTTTCTTAGCATATGAGAAGTATGGGGATCCTGAGAATGTAGATTAGATTTTAGATCGCTTTCTTATCATGTGAGAAGTATGGGGATCCTGAGAATGTAGATTAGATTTTAGATCGCTTTCTTAGCATGTGAGAAGTATGGGGATCCATACTCGCATCTCTAAAAGATTAATGAGTAGCGATATTTTTTCTTTTTCACTATTATTGATGATAAGACGTTTAGGGTTTTATGTCGTAAGAATCTTGGGGATGTAGCTCAGGTGGTAGAGCGCTTGCTTTGCATGCGAGAAGTATAGGGATCGATACCCCGCATCTCCAAAATAAAACTATCTATTATTAAATATTTCTTCATTTTCACTATTACTAAAGACATAAAATTTAGGATTTTGTGGTGCAAGTAATGTGGGGATGTAGCTCGTAGAGCGCTCGCGAGGTATGGGGATTGATACCTCATTTGAATCATGGGGATGTAGCTTAGATGGTAGAGCACTTGCTTTGCAAGATGGGGACTGGGACTGGTACGGCATCTCTAAAGGATAACTATCAATTATTAAATATATTAATTATTTTCAATTTATTTTTATTTATGACATAATGTGCAGAGATAGTTTTTTATTTTCACTCTTATTGATGACGAGACATTTAGGGTTTTGTGATGTAAGAATCGTATGAATGTAGCTCAGATGGTAGAGTACTCGCTTAGCATGCGAGAGGTATGGCGATCAATACCTCTTATCTCCGAAAGAATCTATTCGTTAAATATTTCTTCATTTTCACTATTATTTATGAGAGAAAATTTAGAGTTTTGTGATATAAGAGTTGTGGGGATGTAGCTTAGATGGTAGAGCGTTCGCTTAGCATGCAAGAGGTATAGGGATCGTTACTTTGCATATTTGCATCTCTAGAAGAAAATATATTTCCTTATTTATGACATAATGAGCAGAGATATTTTTTGCTTGGGATGTAGCTCAAATGGTTTTATTTCTATTCAATCTTTTCTTATTTTGATATATTGAGCATAGATATTTTTTTATTTTCACTATTATTGGTGATGGTAGGTTTAGGATTTGATGACGTAAGAATTGTGGGGATGTAGGTCAGATGGTAGAGCGCTAGCTTCGCATGTGAGAAGTACGGTGCGATACCCTGCATCTCCAAAGGAATCCTACTACCAAATATTCTATTTCTATTTCAAATTTTTCTTATTTATGATATAATGAGAAGGGATAGTTTTCATTTTCAATATTTTATTCTATTCAATTTTTCCTTATTTTTTACCTAATGAGCAGAAATATTTTTTCATTTTCACTATTATTCATGACCTGCAGTTTTGGGTTTTGTTATGTAAGAATTATGGGGATTAAGCTAAGATGGTAGAGTGCATCTCCTAAAGAAACTATTAGTTATTAATATTTTATTTCTATTCAATCTTTCCTTATTTTTAACATAACGATCAGAAATATTTTTTCATTTTCACGACGCACAGTTTTGGGTTTTGTTATGCAAGAATTGTGGAAATGTAGCTAAGATGGTACTGTGCTCTGTTTGCATGCGATGGTACGGGGATCGATACCTTGAACACCCCGCTCTGTATTCCTAAATGCTCTATAATATGGTGGTGCCTTAATGGGATAGATATTTTATATGGGCTGTATACACCTTTAAATGTGGTTTGCTACTCGCAAAAAAGATAGGGATAGTTAAATTTTTAAGTCACTTTTGAGAAGTATGGTGTGGGATAAATTGGATTATTGCCTATTATTTCTAAGAATATATTAAGTCTTGGGACTAATGTTTGTCATTTGTAGAGATGACATATAACCGAGGAATTCATAGTACCGTTCTCCTTTAAAGAAATTCATAGTACCACTCATTTGTTCTCCTTCTGAAAATGTTTATGGATTTAATCTGCCTATTATTTCTAAGAATATTAAGTCTTGAGACGAATGTTTGCCATTTGTGAGATGACATATAATAGAGCAATGCATAGTATCGTTCTCCTTTAGAGCAATTCATAGTACTACTCATTGTTCTCCTTTTGAAGATATTTATGGATTTAATCCACTTACTCCTCTTGATTTGCTTCCTATTCATTCTAATATTTTTTGAGTAAAGCAACCACAAGTAAGGCAGATCTGATCAAAACATTGCATAAACAGGTGAAAGGAGACAATTGAGAAACAAAAAGTTATTTTAAGAATTAAATATTTTTGTGAGTAAAGCAACCATAATTAAGGTCTGATCAAAACATTCCATAAAGAGGTGAACGAGACAATTGAGAAACAAAATTTCAAAGTTGCTTAAAGAATTAACAAAGGATGGAAGGAAATGATTTTTCAACCCGATAACTGGGTTTGGATACATTTTCGCAAGGAGCGATTTCCATCTTAAAGGAAGAAAAAGTTACATCCAAGAGGGGATAACCCTAATCAAGTCCTTAAAGTAATTAATAACAATGCATATAAAATGATCTTCCTGGAGAATTTTCAACACATTCTACTTTCAATTTTTAATGTTGTTGACTTGAGTCCTTTTGATGTAGGTGATGATTTTTCTGATTCGAGGACGAATCCTTTTGAAGAGGGCGAAGATGATAAGGATCACAGTGATCCAAATGTTCCAACTAGACCAGCCAAGAAGATTCAACAAGCATTTATTCTTCATCTCTAAAATTGGATAGGCTTTGTTCAACTCTCATTTCATGTGTTACAAGCTTATTCGATTGAGAAAGAACCATTTGGAGCTTTAGAAGTGAATATTTACACAGTTGAAATGAAGATGAAGTTGCAAGCATCATTAGATGAGTTGTTAGAAAACTTTATTTATTTTTAATTCATAAAGTATGTAATGGTCAAATTGACCTGGTCTTTGGTGGAGATTCAAGTGGATTGAGATTAAATCCAGGCCACTAACTTCTTTTGTGGGGAGACTATATATATCCTCAAATTATTATCTACAAATCAGATTTTAGAGGAATGAAATTGATCTCTGAAGTTCAGATGTTCCCCTTAAAAATCAGCATTATCTCTCTCATTTCTTAGTTTCAAGCAATTGTTGGGGGTAGAATTGCGTTGCCGGTAGAATTGCACATGAGTCTATCAAGTTTGATTGCGTGGTTGAGTGAAAATTCTCAACCTTCTACTTATTTTCGAGATTTCTTCTCTTCCTATTCATTGTAATTTATCTTAATACAAACAAATTTGTTTTTTCGGAGAATGTATTAAACACATGGGTTTATTAATTACGGTAAACTTTTATTTAAAATGAAATAAATACAAATGGAGTAAGTATTTAAAATATATTAAGCAACTGGGTTTATTAATTATGTTTACTAGCACATTTTTTTTAAACATGAAATAGAAGTAAACTTAGTAATAAAAAGAAACTAAATAAACTTAAAAGCATATAAATATTGTTAAAGGGTAGCAAAGAAGTAGTTTTGACATATCTAGGTTTTGACAACTAAAATTAAAAACTAAAAAAATTAATAAATTAAAAATTAAAAAATAAATATAAAATAAAAGTATTTTCAAAAACTTAGTTTGTGGTGAAATTTATCTATCCCAAAGGAATGCATATGCTCTAGTGGCAATGCAACGGAATGCATATGCTCTAGTGGCAATGCAACTTCAACCAAAATAATTTGAGTTGGGTCATTCATAATCGCAAAGATACACGGTAGGAATTATAGGATATGAACTTTATTTATGTCAATATTTCTTAATAATATTAATTGAACTACATCCAATTTATTTGAAGAACAAATTCTATTATGTGATGGACAACGTGGCAATAATAGTAGGTTCTAAAGCACAAAAAAAAATACATGGATAAATTTCAAATCTTGAGGCACACAAAATACATGGACTAGCAACTAAAAATGATTGATCCACGTCAAAGGCATTTGGTTTAGTGGTATGATTCTTATTTCGGGTGCGAGAGGTCTTGAGTTCACAATTATATCAAATTAAATAGTTTGTTGGTTTCTTTGTTGGGTTGTTGGTTTATTTGATAACTCCTTGAATATTAGAATAATTCAATATTACTAATATTCAATATTAACATGTCTTACTTACCATCTTAGGAAACAAAAATTAAGGCGAGCAACCTAGTGCTTTAATAAATACTCTTTCCTTATGATTACATATTAATGGTGTAATATGTTGAATGGCCGGTCAAGACCTCAATGTATTTATAGATCTGTAACAAAGGATAAATCAATAGATTATCTAATCTGGACAATGAAAGATTGGATTGGGGGACAGATAGGTGGCACCAATGTTGTCATGCCACATGCTATAGGCGATCAAGGACAGATAGGTGGCACTAATATGTTGTCACGCCAGGCTAGGCGATCGTGCTTGCGAAATCCCAAGCTCACGCAAGAGGACTTGGATCCAGGTTAATTTGGCAGTGGCATAAGCAACCGCCTTGCGAGAAACAGTCGATTATTTTCGTGCTTGCGAAATCCCGAGCTCACGCAAGAGGACTTGGATCCAGGTTAATTTGGCAGTGGCATAAGCAACCGCCTTGCGAGAAACAGTCGATTATTTCCTTGAACTCCTGGAGATAAGATTGCCACCAAAGAAGAGCGGGATACCATAACCGCGGAGGAGATAAGCTGATAAGCTGATGATAATCTTTTTCAACTGTGTTCATTAACTTAATAGCCGTAGCAGATAAGCTGATGATAATCTTTTTCAACTGTGTTTATTAACTTACCCTACAGCTAATTGTGTAAGACCCATTAAACGTAACATACCTTATAGCTAATTGTATAAGACCCATTAAACGAATCAATCTCTAGATGAAGAATTTTGTACTCACAGTTCTAAATTTGAAACTTAAAATGTTTACAGAAAGTAAACAGATGGGTTCCAATGTTCCGAGCCTCCATTTGCTTATTTTTCTTTAAACTCTCCTAGAAAAACTAATTGGGCTCTTAATGAATCAATCTCTAGATGAAGAATTTTGGACGCAAAGTTCTAAATTTGAAACTTAAAACGTTTACATAAAGTAAACAGATGGGTTCCAACGTTTCGAGCCTCCATTTGCTTATTTTTCTTTAAACTCTCTTAGAAAACTAACTATTTGGGCTCTCGAATGTTGGATATGGAGGCTGACTATTTGCAGTAAAAATCTGATAGAGTAGGCGATTCATTTGCCTAATATATATAAATATATATACTAAATATTTATATATAGTAGGCGGTTATATCTGTTAAATCTATATATATAATAAATTGAAATTATATATATACCCATTAGTCGATGCTTTCAAAATGTACATTTCTCATTCTTCATACCCTCTCTTTGCCTACTTCATTAATACAAAACTTTTAGTCAATATATCTCCTTACATTTTCTCTATCATGTTTTTTGTGTTCATTTAGATCGAGTGTGTGCGTTGTTGTGTGATCCTAATAATGGGCATTAGAGCGAGGCGAGATTCACCGCGATCTGTGAGGATGGAAAGTTCAAAGACAATAATTGAAAAGTTTGATGGATTCGATATCAGTTTCTAGAAGATGTAGATTGAAGATTATATGTACCATAAAAATCTTTAGAAACCCCTTTTGGGGGTGAAGCCGGATACCATAACCGTGGAGGAGTGGAAACTCAAGGATCGTAACACCTTACGGTTGATCTGGTTGATGCTGTCCAGAAACACGACGTTCAACATCATCAAAGAGAAGATGACATCGGGCCTATTGAAGGTGTTGTCGAATATGTACGAAAATTCGTCGGCTATGAAGAAGATGTTGTCAAATATATACAAATGTCTGAAGGTAGATTTGTTGCAGATCATATAAATTAGTTCAACGTGATTGTCAGTCAATTGAGCTCAGTGGAAATTATGTTTAAAAAATGAAATTAAAGCTTTAATTTTGATGTCATCTTTACCCGAGACGTGGTATACTGTTGTTGCTGCAATCAACAGTTCACGAGAATCTAATAAACTTAAGTTTGATGAAATTCGAGATGTCGGTAAAAGTATTCCCAAATGGGAAATTAGAGATTCATCTGTCAATACTCTCAGTGTTGATCGAAGGGAAAGAAGTAAATCAAAGAGCCCAAACAAACATGGGCGATCAAAATAAAGGGATCGAGAAAATTCTCCAAACAAATCAAACATAAAGTGTTAAAAATGTGGAGAAAAATGACACTTTCGGACAAATTGTACAAAATTGAAGAAAAGAAAAATCACAATATATTATTTCTTTTCAATTTTTTCTTATTTACGACATAATGAGCCCGGATAATTGTGGGGATGTACCCCAGATGGTAGAGCAATTATTTTGCATGCGAGAGGTGCAGGGATCGTTACCATGCATCTCCAAAGAATACTATCAATTGTTAAATATATTATTCTTTTCAACTTTTTTTTCTTATTTATGACATAATGAGGAGAGATAGTTTTTCATTTTCACTATTTAGTTTTGCATTTTCACTATTATTGATGACGGGACGAGGATGTAGCTAAGATGGTAGTGCTCTCTTTGCATGCGACAGGTACGGGGATCGATTGCCCACATCTTCATTAGTCTTCTTTTACCCGCATCTCCATTAGTCTTCTTTTATTAATGATCAATCAGTAGAATTGATTGTATTTGTTGGGTTTTATGTCCTAAAACTCATAGTTTGAATTTATTGAATAAAGTGAATGTTACGATGATTAATCTAAATCCAATAAACTAAGAACACTCGAGCTATAGTATGATTACTTGAACTATATGTAGATACACCAGAGTGGATGAAGTTCAAGTATATAGTCAAATCCAATAAACTAAGAACACTCTGGCTATTGTATGATTACTTGAACTATATGTAGATACATCAGAGTGCTTCAAGTTCAAGTATATAGTCAAAATGATCTATAGTACAGGGATAAGGTTGAGTACCTTATTCTAGGGACACTATGGATGCGGCCCACTTTTGTATATGATATAAACAATGTGATCACTAAATTGTACATGTGGAGACATGTGAGTGGGGGCGTCCTATGCAATGAGTATTGCATATGATCGGACCATGAAGAAAATCACTCACAACTTTATAATGTCGTTTATTGTTGAGACTAATTTTTTCATTCGATGACCTAGGTAACTCGATCTTAATCCTAACCTAACTATATTTATTCGGAATTATCCTTAGATTTGCATGGGTGAGAGTGGCTCTAGTTCGCCGACTCAATAGGCCTCCCATTTCAGGGGTAAGACTGGTGAATAGTTGGGGACATAGAGTGTAAGATGAAATTCACTCCTACCCGCTTTTAGGGATAATAGAGAGGTTGTTCCCTCAAGTACTGACTCCAAGTCTTGAATAAGGGGCCCACCCTCTCATTGGCCCGAGAGGGGTTTGGTTTGGTGGTTGGACCACAAACCAATTGTTCATTAGATGATCAGTGGGACTCAAGGAACAAGAAGTAACTTTAGGGGTAAAACAGTAAATTGACCTAGCTCTAGTTATGAACAACCTGTGAAGGATCGACTTACTAATCATGAAAATATGAGATGGACAGAAATATATCTATAGTGAGGGGAGTGCAACTACTAGGCTATAGTGGAGTGTCCTAGTAGTTAACGAATGTTGGTTAACAAGGTTAATGAGTTTAGCCAGTTAATCTCGGATTGTTAGAGCCCATGATCTGTAGGTCCATTAGGTCCCCCTGCTAGCTCATATCGGGCTGAACCCTAGAACAGTGTGACGAGTGAGTTCGAAGTGTTTGAATTCAAATTAGGGAATATACGCTAAATATATACGATATATTTAACCGCATTTTGTTTTAATTATGAATTAAACAAAAAGAGAGAATTAGAGATTTTTAAATAAGATTTAAATATTTTAATTATGAATAGGGATTCATAATCAATATAATGAATATGTGCCGGAATTGATTGGGATTGACATTTTATTTAATGTTAAATTTTAATTAAATTGTTTAATTAATCATTTATTATTATTTTTATTTGAAATTAATTATTTAAATTAATTGTTGAATTAAAATAAAGAAAGTCAAAATGTTGACTTCACCCAATGGAAAAATCCATGTTTGAGTTAGTGGAATATCGAGTATCAATATATGGTTTAACTAAACTTGCATGTTTGCCACATAATCCCACAAATTTGAGTGGAATTTTTTGTGTCAAAATTTGGTTAATTCAAACTTGCATGCTTGCCTTAATCCCACAAATTTGAGTGGAATTTTGAGTGTCAAATTTGGTAATCTCAAATTTGCATGAACATGCAAATATGACTCTATAAATTGATTAAGGTACATGGAAAGTTTGCTTGAAAAACTTTGAGAAAATTGCTAAAAACTCTCTCTTTACATATACTAAATTCCTATCAAGTTTAGTCACTCACCGGATTGCACAATCTCGTTCTAAGGCCGAAGAATAGTAGGGAAGACATTAGTGGTGGTTCGAAACCGGTTCGTGAGGAAAAAGAAATTTGAACTACAAAAGGTTAGTATTCAAACTCATTGAGTTTTAATGCTTTTGAACATGCTAGCTAATTTACTATAATTGTTGTACATAGAGTGCCTAAGATCTAAATTTCTTCTGCACGTGTTATAGCAACACCATCAATTGGTATCAGAGCAAGTTTTAGGCACTTCATTTACATTAATTTGAACATGGTGGGTACCATTTCATGAATGAATTTTGTGGTTGCTAAAGTGGATGTTTATGGTTTTGGTTTTTTTTTTTTTTTTTTTTTTTTTTTTTTTTTTTTTTTTTGTGCTTCCATTGTATTCAATTATAGTAATTGGCCTAATGTGTATGGGGTTAATGAGTGAAGAAAGGTCTGTAATTTTTATGGAGTCATTAGAGTCCATTTTAGGTTGATCGAAAATGGAAGAGATAGCAAGCTGAACTGAAGAAGATGGAAGAGGTGGTTCGGGTGTTTTTTTCTGCCAGTTAGGGTCCGGTTCAACGTTTGTAAGGGTTGGTTTGGCCTGTTCTTGATCCTTGGGAGCGGTTCAAGTTATTATTAATTATTAATGTAATAATTTAGTTAATTGCTTGATTTAAAATGCCAAAACCAATCTACTTTAGTGTGTTTAATTAATTATGCATTATGAATGTATGTTTTAATTAATAGAAAATGTATGTGCATATAAAGTATGTCATATAGATTTAAAATCCCACCATAGGCTAAGCATGTTTCATGCATTCCAAGTATGTTGTAAGTGTTATAATGTATAGTATGCATGTTTAGGGTTCCATGAGATAGATATAAATTGTTATATTATTGCATGGAATGGATGATTATATAATTGTTATATAAAGCATGTTGGAAGAATGTTATAGGTTATTTTCAACGTCATAAAACGAGATAGACGTTAAAATCTATAACAAAGATAAATGCATACTCACTTAAGGTTAACAACAAGCATGATGAATTTTAATAGTTAAAAAAGGTCGATATCTTGTAAAACTGTGGGTACAAGAAAGCTCACCTGACATGATCTTGTCTAAGGCTGGAGGTACTTAAGTTGACGGTTTACGGAACACCTGCTACCTGGAGATCGGGTCAATACTTGAGCTTAGTTAGTCCAGTTTTAATAGCATGCGTGAGTGATGTAAGGATTTAAAAAAAAAAATGAAAAATTACCTAGACATCATAGGTAAAAATCGAGTATAAATGTTATATTTGGAAAAATCACCTAGACTTAAGTTATATTTAATTAGCCGGAATATACCTAAGCAATAAGTATACCCAACCGTCTAAAATACTTAGTGGGAGGAAAAAGGTATATGAGATATATCTTTTTCTTTTTACGCTCTCTGGATAATTCACACCGTGAGATTCATGCTCGGCCTCGTGTCGCCCGAAGAGCGTCCTCCATTCCGAAGGTATTTGCATGAGTCAATAACAAGGTGAATAGAGAAAGTATTTATAGTAAGTGGGAGAAGGAAGTATATCAACACATCCTATGGTCTCCACCACTAGGTTGCATCGTGAAATTCCCATGTTCCGCCTGCATGTTGCCCTAGAGCAACTACCCATTCAGAGGGTCGTAACATAGGAGTCGGAACAACGCAAACTCTAGAAATTGAGAGGATTTCTTAGGTCCATTCCTAACTTTGGCTTTTTAATTTGATAGCATTGTTGGGGCCGATCTCTGAGGTCTGAAAATGGCGGGTCACACTTACGAAGAATTACTAAGAGTTAGTATATTCTTAACCAAAGTAGCGATAACTAAAATACTATAGGAATAAGAGTTATTCTGGGATTAGTGTTTAAGTCAAGAATGTCTTGGTTTAGTGAAGGAGTGATTGAGTGCCCCTCGGTAGTAATTGCTCTAACTCACTAAAGTATCGTTGTAAATTAATAGTTTTTGGGTATATTATTACATTTGTTAAACCTGATTGGATTAAAAAGGATTAAGTCAATTCACTAATAGAATTTGTTTTAAATCTCAGCATGTCAAGCTCAATAGTACAATTACTCGCTTCTGAGAAATTAAAAACAATTACACAACAAGGAAATCAAACCTAAACACAATACTTGCAAATGATAATTTTGATGGTGTTAATATAACACATGCGGAAGCAATTTGGATCTTAGGCACTTTTAGAACATCAATTATAGTAAATAACTAGCATGTTCATAAGTATTAAAACTTAATGAGTTTAGATACTAACCTTTTGTAGTTCAAACTCTTTTTTCCTCACGAACCGGTTTCGAACCACCACTAGTGTCTTCTCCACTATCCTCTGGCCTTAGAACGGAATTGTGGAATCCGGTGAGTGACTAAACTTGGGAGGGATTTTGTATATGTGAAGAGAGTGTTTGTGAGAAGTTTTTCTCAAGGTTTTTCACCCGGAAGAAGAAGACCTTCCATGTACCATGATCACTCTATTTAAAGAGTCATGTTTGCATGTTCATGCAAATTTGAGATCACCAAATTTTGATACTTAAAATTCCACTCAAATGTTTGGGATTATGTGGCAAGCATGCATGTTTGAGTTAACCAAATTTTGACACTTAAAATTCCACTCAAACTTGTGGGATTTATTTGGCAAGCATGCAAGTTTGGTTAAACAAAATTTTGACACCTCAAAATTCCACTAACATGGAATTTTTCATTAAATGGAGTCAACATTTTGACTTTCTTCATTTTAATTCAACAATTAATTTGAATAATGAATTTCAAATTAAAGTAACATTAAATGATTAATTGAACTATTTAATTAATATTTAATATTAATTCAAATGCCAATCCCAATCAATTCGAACACATAATTGATTAAGATATTTAAATCTTATTTACATATCTCAGATTCTCTCTTTTTGTTTAATTCGTAAATAAAACAAAAATGCGGTTAAATATATCGTATATGTAGCGCATATTTCCTAATTTGAATTTGAACACTTCGAACTCACTCGTCACACTGTTCTATGGTTTAGTCCGATATGAGCTAGCAGAGGGACCTAATGGACCTATAGATCATGGGCTCCAACGATCCAAGATTAACCGGTTAAACTCATTAACCTTGTTAACCAACATTCGTTAACTACTAGGACACTCCACTATAGCCTAGTAGTTGCACTCCCCTCACTATAGATATATTTCTGTCCATTTGATATAACCATGATTAGTAAGTCGATCCTTCACAGGTTGTTCGTAACTAGAGCTGGGTCAATTTACCGTTTTACCCCTAAAGTTACTTCTTCTTCCTTATGTCTCACTGATCCTCTAATGAACAATTGGTTTGTGGTCCAATCAGTAAACCGAATCCCTCTCAGGCTAATGAGAGGGTGGGGCCCCTTGTTCAAGACCTGGAGTCAGTGCTTAAGGGAACTACCTCTCTTCTATCCCTAAAAGTGGGTAGGAGTGAATTCCATCTTGCACCCCACGTCCCCAACCATTCACCCTGTCTTACCCCTGAAATGGGAGGCCTATTGAGTCGGCGAACTAGAGCCACTCTCACCCATGCAAATCTAAGGATAATTCCGAATAAACAGGAGTTCATGGTTAGCTCAGGATTAAAACCGAGTTACCTAGGTTATCGAATGAAAAGAAAATCTATCTCAACAGTAAACGACATTATAAAGTGAGAGTGGTTTTCTTCATGGTCCGATCTTATGCAATACTCATTCAATAGGATGCCCCCACTCACATGTCTCCACATGTACAATTTAGTGATCACATTGTTTATATCATATACAAAAGTGGGCCGCATCCATAGTGTCCCTAGAATAAGGTACTCAGCCTTATCCTTATACTATAGATCATTTTAACTATATATACTTGAACTTGATCCACTCTTATGTCTCTACATATAGTTCAAGTAATCATACTATAGCTAGAGTGTTCTTAGTTTATTGGATTTAGATTAATCTTCGTAAAGTTCACTTTATTCAATAACAATCTTTACTGAATAAACAACAATAATAACTTTATTGAAAATAGAATATGTTTTTGTTTACAAACTATGAGTTTTAGGACATAAAACCCAACAGATTTGAGGTTTGTTTTAACTACGGAATGTCCCCTAGACCCCTGCTGAAATGCAAACCGAATAGTTTGGGTTGCATTTGACAAAAAGGGTAAGGGGAAAGATAAGATTCCTACTGACCACAAACTTAAGGTTCAAAATGCAGATAATGGAAAATGTTTCCATTGCAATAAAAACGGGCACAAGAAAAGTCACTACCCAAATTACCTTGCAGAGAATAAAGCCGAAAAGGCACAACAAGGTAAATATGATTTATTAGTTGTAGAAATACGTTTAGTAGAGTATGATCACTTAACCTGGATACTGGATTCAGGGGCCACTAATCATATTTGTGCTGTTTTTTCAAGAAACTAGTTCCTGGAGAGTGTTTGCAGAAGGCGAGATAACACTCAGGGTTGGAATAGAAGAAGTTGTCTCAGCAAGATCAGTAGGAAATTTAATTTTTTTTTCGGAGATAGATTCATTATATTAGATAATATACTTTGAAAACTACCTAAATTATGACCTAAAAATTTGAAAACATAAGTTGTAATTGATAATTACACAAAAATTTCCCTAAATCCATGAACTCGTGTCCAAGTAGTCAATCCTAAAGATTGTAACTAGCATAGAGTAATTGAAGCTCCACATGAAGTAATTTAAAGTTCCCGTTACTTAACTAAAGTATATTCAGCTTTAAAGAAGCATGAGTTGCACTTAAGTTCATGAAATGCTTATAGACTCTAACTCTTAGTACTATTATTGCCAGTATGTTTCATATGAGTCTTTCATAAATGAAACTAAGGTGCATTCAATACAACTTTATTTTCTTGTCATACGAGGCAAAATGGAAGAATTAAATCAAACAAACTGATGTACTAAACCGAATCAATCCAACCCAAATTGATTAGTTTGTTTCCTTTGTTGGGTTGTTGATTTATTTGATAACCCTGGTATATTATAACAATTCAACTTTTCATTTTATAGCCGTCCAACCACTCGGAGAAAAATATATTTGAATAGAAGCTAAAAATATTTGTTTTGGTGGTATGATTCTCACTTAGAGTGCAAGAGGTTTTGAGTTCAATTCTTGTAATGCCCTATGTCTAAATTTTTTACTTATCAAAGGACTTCATATTAATATAAACCTTTTGTTCCTATTATCAAACATACCTCTTAATTTTTGTACACCAATTGTTGGGCAACCCATAGTAAAAAGTCTTTATTTACATCCCAAGACTTTATACTTACCATTTTAGGAAACAAAGAAAAAAAAAAAAGAAGAAGAAGAAGAAAGCTCTCTGTTCTTATTATGTTCTTGTTTTGTTCTAAACGACATATTCTCATCGAGGACTTCATGTGTTTCCTACAATACAACAAAATACGACCTTAATACCGAGGCTCAAGAATTCATACATACGTTTCAAAGTGCATAACAAGGGCATTTGGTCTAGTGGTATGATTCTCGCTTTAGGTGCGAGAGGTCTTGAGTTCAATTCTTGGAATGCCCCTTTAAGAAGATTGTAGAATTAAAGATATTTACAAAGTAAATAAAACACATTAAAATAACATAAGTTAAATACAGAGGTACGGGGATCGTTACCATGCATGATCTTCAACCAAAATAATTTGAGCGGAGTCATTCATAATCTCAAACCTACAAGGTAGGTTCTAAAGCACAAAAACATGTGGATAAATTTTAAATATAGAGGCGCATAAAACATATGGACTAGCAACTAAAAATGATAGATTCATTACAAGGGCATTTGGTCTAGTGGTATGATTCTCGCTTCGGGTGCGAGAGGTCTCGAGTTCGATTCTCGAAATGCCCCTTTCAATTATATCGAGTTGTACAAAGAAATAAAGATGTTTGAAAAAAAAAGGAAGAAGAAGAAGCTATATTTAATCTTTTTAATTATAATTTATAAGTGTTTTTATAACATATATTTAATCTTTTTAATTATAATTTATAAGTGCTTTTTAATTATAATTTATAAGTGTTTTTATAACATATATTTAATCTTTTTAATTATAATTTATAAGTGTTTTTATAACATATTAATTGAAGAATACAGAATTGTGTATGTAAGATTCTCTTCCAATCTTGGAAACCATACCACTTTCAAATTAGAGAAAGTCATGATGGTAGTACCATTTATTTTCTATTCAAATTATTCCATGAGGGCTTGAGAAAGTCTTGCAAAAGAAGATGATGGTAGTACTATTTATTTTCTATTGCAGACTTTTGATAGAGCATCGACCCTAACTTCAAAGGCATTACACCCTTGACCCTAACTACAAGGGCATTTGGTCTAGTGGTATGATTCTCACTTCGGGTGCAAGAGGTTTCGAGTTCGATTTTCGAAATGCTCCCAACAATTATATCAAATTGAATAAAGAAATAATTCACATGGATGTTTGAAAAAAAAAAAAAAAAAAAAAAAAAAGGAGAATAGAAGACTTGAGATTCTCTTCCAATCATTTCATGAGGACTTGAGATTCTTTCAGCAGTGAGACAATGATTATGCGCCTCGACGAACAAGTCAACTGTGCAAAATTCAGACTGCATGGACAACAGCAGTGTATGCTCGAGTCACGTTTGGAAGAAACTAGTCACATTCTCCTATAATACATTTTGGGAAATTTTTTGGGAAATTTTAGTCCGGGAGGGTGTAGATATGAAATGAGCATGCCACCTTGGACAACAAATTATTTACAAAAAATTGCTGAGACATGCAGCCATAGACAACACGCCATGGGCAATCATGACCGTGACATCTGTCCCCACACAATTTATTGATAACCAACTCTTCATATACTCAGCATTGTAGGACGAGGCTGATTTTAGGTCTCTCGATGCACTTCCAGCTGATCTCAGAATGAGGAGTCTTTTCCAATCTACTAGGAGCTGTTGAAAATCACTTCTCGGTTCGTTGACTCTTCATGTCTTCTCTATTGGTGTCTTTCCTACTTTCTTCGCATGAAAATCTTTCTTCTTTGCATGACGTCATACCAACTGCTTCTACTTGATGTCTTCTTGGTCAAAATAATAACGTTTCAAGTTACTGACGTGGACAACAAGGTTAGTCCGCATCCATAAGAGCAATTGGATCCTATATGATGTCTTCATAATCTTGTGGATTACTTCGACTAGTCCATAGTATTTTTGCACCAGTCTTTGGTTCTTGTTGCTTTGAACTTGAAGTTTATATGACGTTAACTTATATAAACTCTCTATTTTTCTTGAAATTGTTGTTGTTGACACTTCTGACTGACCCTTCTCTTCATCCATCTGGTATTTCTGTGTGATGTGTTGCTTCAGTGACTTGTTTTTTTTCTTCCTTCTCCAATAGAGGCGTTGGCTTGGTGTCTTTACCCAACATTTGAGTGATCATTGACAAGAGCCTCTGCGGGTCTAATAAACTTGACTGTTAACAAGTCATTTAGCTTTTCATAGAATTTAGCTAGCTCAGGCTCAACTGCATGACATTTGTTTGTGGCAGGCGATCTCGACTGCAACATAAAACTAATCTTGTGATTTATCTCTCCTGGTGGGGATAAATCCATTATCTGACCTTCTTGTTTTGCGTTGTGGTGTTCATGTAGTGGCAACAAGGTTGCTATTGAGGTTTGCTCACTCGAGCTCCCCTTTCAATTACAACAATAGCAGCAAACGTAGATTCATCGTGGCTAAGATTCTTTCTCAACTGTAGTATCGACATCATTTTCACCCCTCTTGGTTGATGGATGTTTTTCTGAATGATCGTCGAATTAGACTCCATTACAACTAGGCATTTTGCTAGGGACATGTAAATGACTTTGTGTTCCAGTAGGACGTTCATCCCTAACACGACGTCGAAGTCATCCATTTCAACTATCATAAAATGATTTGCCTAGTCCAAGGCTCTAGCTTGATTAGAGTTCTCATTGTGACTCTTAAAACAGGTAAAGCTTCCAATTTGACGGCGTTCATCTTTCCTGTATCTCGATGCCGAAGGATGTTAAAATATTTTGCATTGGTCTCGATAATGAGTTGTGGGTGGTTCTAGAGTCGACAATGGTGTTCCTTGCTACTTTGTGCTTTATCCAGACCTTGACATACATAATATATATATATATATATTCTTTTAACTATAGCACGTATGGTCCATGAAAGAATTGTAACTCTTATGCTCATTAATATTATAATGGTTACCACCTAAATTATAACGTAAAGTTAGAGAATTGATGTCCAATTAGCCAACCCTAAATTTGTAATCTTGGTAGAGTGATTGAAATTACAATGGAAGTAGTTTAAACTCCTAGTACCTTAAATGAAGTTGATCTCTTCTAATAAAACATGAATTTCTCTTTAATATGGTTAATACAATTATGCTTCATCTTGAACCTTTCAAACAGGAAACTAAAAGTAAGTTCAATTGAACTCCATTTTATTGTCATCTTGAATGATGTGTAGGATATATTCTTGATTTACCTTGATATTTCATATTAGTTAAGCTTTTTGCAAAATCACAAGTAGACCACAACAACAACGAGCTTGGGTCTGTTTATTATTTTAAAGAAATTTTTATTCTCCATTCATCTGTAATAACTCTCCAACTAAATTCATATTATGCAAAGAAACAAATTTTTTACTCCTAAGAAATAAAATATGCACTTTAACTAAAATTTCAACAATCTTATTGCAATACAACATAGATGACAACTATAGCCTTCAAATAAATACAACATAGATAGAAACTCTAGTGTTGATCCATAATATAACACCTACTACCTAAATTATGACCTAAAAATTTGAAAACATAAGTTGTAGTTGAAAATTACACAAAACAATCCCCTAAATCTAAGAATTCCTGTCCAATTAGTCAATCCTAAAGATTGTAACTAGCATAGAGCAATTAAAGCTCCACATGAAGTAATTTAAAGTTCCAGTTACTTAACTAAAGTTTATCTCCTCTTTAATGAAGCATGAGTTGTACTTAAGTTCATGAAATTCTTATAGACTCCAACTCTTAGTGCTATTGATGCAATTCTATTTTATATGAGTTTGTCATAAATGAAACTCAGGTGCCTTCAATACAACTTTATTTTCTTGCCATACGAGGCAAAATAGAAGAACTAAATCAAACAAACTAATGAACTGAACCGAAAATCTAACCAAACTGATTAGTTTGTTTCCTTTGTTGGTTGGTTGGTTTATTTGATACCCCTTATAAATTAGAATAATTCAATATTACATGCCTCCTTACAATCAACTTTTTGTTTTATAGTCAACAACCCTAGGAAAATAGATTTCAAACTTGAGAGAAAAAAACATATTGAGTAGGAGCTAAAAATGTTGTGTTTTCTAGTAAGGGCATTTGGTCTAGTGATATGATTCTCGCTTAGGGTATGAGAGGTCCCAAGTTCAATTCTCAGAATGCCCTTATCTCTTAATCTTTTTTTAGTATGAGAATTTATACTTACCATTTTACCATCTTAATAAACCATGAAAAAAAGAGGAAAAACAAAAGTTAAGGCAATTAAAACTATTATGATAATGCTGTTAATATCACAATCCTGTAAATAATTTCATAATTAATCAAACCCTAGATCTAGAAGATATCCTAACAAAAGAAAATAAATGAAACCCTAGATCTAAAAGATATAATAACAAAAGAAAATAAATGAAACCCGGTAAATAATTTCTAATAACAAAAGAAAATAAATTAAATAACGATGATACATTCAATAAACAACTTAATATAAAGTCCATAATAAGGGCATTTGATTTAGTGGTATGATTCTTGCTTTTGGTGCAAGAGGTCTCGAGTTTGATAACCAAGAGTGACCCAATTCACTCCTCTCGGAAGAGAATGTTTGCTCTTAACATCATTTTGTGTTTCTCACTTTCAATTGACATACCTATCTAGATTTAAAACGAAACTTGTGATTTATCTCTCCGGGTGAGAATAAACCCATTATCTGACCTTCTTGTTTTGCGTCGTGGTATTCATGTAGTGGGTTGGTTCACTCGAGCTCCCCTTTTCAAATACAACAATGGCAGCAAGCATAGATTCATCATGGCTAAGATTCTTTCTCAATTGTACTATCGTCATCATTTTCACCCCTCTTGGTTGGTGGATGTTTGTCTGAATGATCGTCATGTTAGACTCCGTTATTACTAGGCATGTAACTTACCAAGAAAATTAATTCTAAGAAAATTTACCAAGTCGGGTTAGACTCCATTACTACTAGGCATGTAACTTACCAAGTCTCTAGCTTGATAATGAACTTACCAAGAAAATTAATTCCAAGATGCTTGTAGTTTGAACTATTGAGAGCTCATCTCCTCTTGATTTCTTCTTCAATTGTGTTCCTTAACTTACCCTACAGCTAATTGTATAAGGCTCATTAAATGAATCAATCTCTAGACGAAGAATTTTGGACTCAAATTTCTAAATTTCAAACTTAAAACGTTTAACGAAAGTAAACTGATGGGTTCCAACGCTCCAATATCTTTTAGCCTTTGATTTCTTAACGAAAGTGTTTCCTCTCATAGCCATAAAGTTGTACAAATTGGTTTAAAAGGATGATATTCATTATGGATGAGTAATTTCGCGATTTTCAGAATTCTTGGCTAAAAGTTGCATAAAGAAATTGAGAGCCTCCATTGGCTTATTTTTCTTCCCACCCTCCTTACAAACTTACTATTTGTGCAAGTTAGATATGGAGGCTGATTATTTATAGTAAAAATATATACTAAATATTTATATATAGTAAGTGGTTATATGTATTAAAGCTATATATATAATAAACTAAAATAATATATTTACCCATCAGTCAATTCTTTCAAAATGTATATTTCTCATTCTTCATATCCTTTATTTGCATACCTGAAGTCATTAATACAAAACTTTTAGTCAATATTTCTCCTTACATTTTCTCTATCATGTTTTTCTTGTTCATTTCGATCGAGTGTGTGATCCTAATAACTGGTGTCAGAGCGAGGTAAGATTCACCATGATCTGTGAATATGGAAAGTTCAAAGACTGGAATTGAAAAGTTTGATGGATTCGATATAAGTTTCTAGAAGATGCAGATTGAAGATTCACCATGATCTGTACCAGAAAGATCTTCAGAAACTTCTTTTGGGGGTGAAGCCGGATACCATGATCACAGAGGGTTGATTTGGTTGACGCTGTCCAGAAACATGACGTTCAACCTCATCAAAGAGAAGACAACATTAGGCCTATTGAAGGTGTTGTAAAATATGTACGAAAATCTGTCGGCTATGAACAAGATGTATGTAAGGACCGTGCTGACACGATGACTCAAAAAGGCGGGTAAAATTTTCCTTCTTGATAAAACCATTAAAATTTAAAACATAATTTTCATTATTCCAAAGTAGTGTGCGCACATTACTAATTTAAAATACGACGTAATGATTAAAACACAAAATAAGAAACAGACACAAAACATTTTAAAACAAAGGGTTGAAGACGACGGGTGAGGTTTGTCTATGGCACCTCCTCCAGACTCCGCTTCTGTTCTTGACCAGCTCCTTATCACCTGGAAAAAAAAATGGAGAATAAGGAATGAGTACAAGACTCAGTAAGTAGCCTACTTGTAGGCTCTTAATCGTGTCCTTGATATGCTAGGGTACCACATTCTTTGTTCTTGCTTGTTCTTGATCTTTTTCTTGTTGTAAGTACTTAGGCCCTCTAATTTTTGTTCTTGACTTGGGGTTCTTATCTTGATCTTTCTTGAGGACCTTGGTCCTTGAATCCTAAAACCATGGTTTTCCTTTAAGGGCCTTAGTACTATTGTTTCTGGTTCGGGGTCCTTTGTTCCTGATTCTTGTCCTTAGAACTAGGATCTTGATCCTTGTTCTATTCCTTGATCTTTCTCTTGTTCTTGGTACTTCTTGGTTCTTGTTTTGTTCTTGATTCATTCTCCAAGACACTCCCCCTAGGATTTATGGCATTAGACATGCACCTGAAAATCCTGTGTCCAAGGCTTCATGCGTTTCAAGTGACACAGCCTTAACCTACGTCCAAGGCTTCATGCATTCCAGGCGGCGTAGTCTTACCGAATCTTAGGGCTTGCCCTTCGATACGATCTGCTTAATCCTATGCCCAAGGCTTCAAGTGTTCCAAGCGGCATAGTCTGAAAACCTACATCCAAGGCTTCTTACGTTCCAAGCGATGTAGTCTTAATAATGCATCAAGGGCTTGCCCTATAATATAATCTGTTTAACCTACGCTCAAGGCTTCATGCGTTCCAAGCAACATAGTCTAAGTCATGAGCATGATGTACCGTGGGAGGTCTTAGGAGGTTCTTGATTCGTGGCTAAGGTAACGTACTCTCTTCTTGTTCCTCTGTGACTTTAGAGTACTCCCCTTAATAGACCGTAAAGGTCACTTGCTCGGTGCATACTTAAACATGGCATCCTACAAGTCTGCAGGGCATCTCTTCTAGGTGAGGGAAACTTGAGGCATGATATCCTGCAAAGGAAACATGGTGCAGGGCATCCCACCTAGAAGAAGAATTCTTGGGCATTGCTTGGTTGGAGGTCATGGGTCACTTTGGACATGATTAGAGTATTACCTAGCATTTTTAAGTTTCTGTTTCTGAGTTTGGGGACCTTAGTCCCTCGTCCTTGAGTGGTACCTAGCATTCTTCTTACTTGGGCATTGCTTGGTGGGAGGTCATGGGTCACTTTGGACATGATTAGAGTATTTCCTAGCATTCTTAAGTTTCTGTTTCTGAGTTTGGGGACCTTAGTCCCTCGTCCTTGAGTGGTACCTAGCATTCTTCTTACTTGGGTAGTTGTAAAGCTTGTATGTTGTTGTTCTTGGTTCTTAATCTTTTAACTTTCTAAGGTCCTTAATTTCTTGAGGCATAAGTTGTAACTTGTATTTGTAACCATATGAATCCATCTTAGTGTAAGTTTTTCTAGAAGGCCATAGATTCCTAGGGAGTTCTTTAGAGGGTTCTAGAAGAGTCTAAAGTCTTGTGGTGTTTCCTTTAAGGTGTTTCTTGGATCCTAACTTGGTTTAGGTTCCAAACTTACTCCAATCAACTTGAAACCTTAAAATTATCTTCATGTCCTTCATAATCGACCTTATAAGAAGTAGCAAATCATTTGAAGCACGTATAGACCTTGAAATCTCTTAAGTAGTCCTAGGGGCATTTTGGTCATTTTACACCCAATTCTTGGTTTTGCTACTTAACGTGTTCCAATGGCTTTTCAAACTTCACCAAGTCATCAAACATCATAAAATATGATCTACTTCAGGGTTTCATAGCATTTGGATGTCATCTAGGTCATGAACCGTAGGTAGATGTCCTTAGGGGCATTATGGTCATTTTGCACCATTTCTTGGTTTACCTACTTATCCTTATCCAATGACTACCAAACTTCGTATATAACCTCAACATGCTATAGTATCCTCAGCCTTAAAATTTCATAGGTAGCAGAGTTCATCTAGTGGGTTATTTTAACATTACGTAAATCCCGAGCAATTTGTTCGGTTCAAGGTCTTAACTTACGGTTCCTAGGGTTTTTCTTTCATAGATCCTAATTTCATACTTAGTTTAGGGTTTCATATTAAAATTCAAGCGATCCCTACAAGTATTTCTTAACAAAAAGTCCAAGGTGGCTACTTCCCTCATTGTCGACATTCGGGACCTTCGTTCTTGAGCTTCCGGTACCCAAATTACCTCAAATTTTCTTTCATAGACTCCTTATTGTGTCTACTTTCTGGAACCATAAGGTTTTTCATTAGAGCCAGTCTGGAAGGGGGATAAAATTGAGAAAATCCGAGGGAAGGTCGAGTTTTGGGTTGACATGGTCGGTTCAACTGAACCGGCCACGTCATCGTCTTCTTCCTCCAAATGGGAAGAAGACGCGCGCGACCGTTCGCGCCGCCGTCTGAAACTCGCCCTCCCCAGCTCCTATCATGTCGTTTCTCCCCTCGATTCCTTCATAAAACTTAATGACGGTATTACAAGGAAGATCTAGAGATTGATTTCATACCTTTTCATGGATCGTAGCCTAAGATATTTGCTTCAAAAGTTCATCAAAAATATGATTTCTCGTCCGAGTAAAAAACAGAGAATTTCTTATTGGGTAGCTGATTCTAGGGGTTTTCGAGGCTCGATTTCTTCACGAAACCTCTTCCTTATTATTCCCTCAAGATAAAGGAATTGGTTTGGAGGAACGACTTTGAGTGTGGGATATTAATTTTGAGAAACCACTCTCGGTCTGCAAGTTACCCGACACCTCCGATTTTCAATCTCTTGGGTATCTTGTTCTACGACGTTTCAGCTCTCCATTCCTTCAGAAAAGTTACTCGAATTCTTCCTATGAAGCTAGAGGAATCCTTACCCCCAATTTGAAGGAAAAGAGGTTGTAGATAGGAATTCGACACTTACCCCCAATTTGAACCTGGAACGGATTTTCTTCAATTGGGAACGTTCCTGAGGTTATTTCTCTTTGTGGTCTTCTACTGAAACATTCTCTGGAGGTGCAGAAACCTATTGGGGTTGTCCTTTCTTGAAGAATACTTGTACCTCCTTGGATTGGAATTTTGAGTTTTCCTTGAAGCTCTTTAATGGCAGATTGGATTGGGGGAATTGTTTCTAGGCACTTTCAGGACTCTATTCCTTCATAGAACTTGTGGGTAATCTTGTTTAGAAGCTATAGGAACAAGTTTGAAAGGAAATGGTGGAGAACTTCTCTCGAATTTAGAAGAAACCCGAGAGTAGGAGACCGAAAATCAAACACTTATTGCCAATGACTGGGAGCTCAAACTTGCTCGATTCTTGTTCCAAACGATTGCCCCAACTTCATAACTTATAGGGAAAACATAAACAGACATTGGGAGCTCCAGAATCGTCGTGAATTATCAGTTGGATTTTCTGGAAAATTCGTCGAAAATTTCTACTTCGATCAGAGACTCACCGACTTTCGTTTTGAATCCTAGCCGTTGGATGTGATGATCCGTGAGTGTTCTAGAATGTATCAAGGTTTGGAGGAGATCCAATGACTGAGAGTCGAGATTCGAAGAATTTTGTGCAGAAGGTACTGTGAAGGTTCTAATTTTTTAGCAGAATGGCAAATCCATAATTATCCTTAACTTCAAGGGTATTTTGTAATTTGCCACTTTCATAATATTTTATTATTATTTTCTAATCCATAATTTTTCCTAAAAATTCTTCATCCCTCGTTCGTCATTTTTTCCTTCTTGACCATCTTGAAATTCCTTCTAGATAAGGAATTAAAAATCTACAAAGATCCTTGATAATTGGAAAAATGACCTTTCCGTCTTTTTCGCTTACGATTTCATTCTCAATCCTTCTCCAAAGGTCTTAAGTCCTTAAGATTACTTCCTAAGGTCTAGAAATGACTTACTAAGACCCCTTTCCTTGCTTAATCCAAAACAATTTCTTTCCTTGGATCCTTTGGGTCTTGCATAGGTGCCTTTCCTTCATTTTTGGGGTGTTACAGAGTATTTGATGCAGAGGTTGTTTAATCTACAAATGTCGTAAGGTAGCTTTGTTGCAAATCATATCAATTACTTCAACGTGATTGAAATTCAATTGAGTCGGTGGAAATTATGTTCAAAAATGAAATTAAAGCATTGATTTTGATGTCATCTTTACCCGAGTAGTGGTATACTGTTGTTGCTACAATCAACAGTTCACGAGGATTTGATAAACTGAAGTTTGATGAAATTCGAGAGTTAGCGAAAGTATTCCCAAATGGAAAATGGAGATTCATCAGGCAATGTTCCCAGTGTTGATCGAAGCGAAAGAAGTAAATCAAAGAGCCCAAACAAACATGGGCGATCAAAATCAAGGAACCGAAAAAAATCGCCAAACAAACCAAATGTGGAGAGAAATGACACTTTCGGACATATGGTACAAAATTGAAGAAAAACAAAATCACAAATTTGAAGATGACAATGATTCTATCTATTCAGCAAAAGATACTAAGGATGCTCTAATTCTTAGCGTGAACAGCCCAATTGAATTCTGGATTTTAGATTCAGTTGCTTCGTTTCATTTATCTTCATGTAAGGAATTGTTTCAAAATTTCAAATAAGGAAATTTTGGGAAGGTGTATCTTGCCGACAACAAAACGTTGGAGATTGTAGGGAAGAGAGATGTCTGCATACAAACTCTAGCAGGAAATGAGTGGACATTATAGGATATCAAATATATTCCTGATCTCAAGAAGAATTTGATCTCTATTGGTCAGTTGGATAGCACAGGTTTTGCAGCCAAGTTTCGAAAGAGTTTGGGGAAGATTGTGAAAGGTGTCATGGTGGTAGCATGACACAAAATCTGGAACCCAATACACCACTGTAGGGTGAACCCTATACACAACTCGTAGTAACAGCAACCATGTTTATACATCCTACAGTAATGTCAATAGACTTGCACATATGAGCGTCAAAGAAATGAAGATGATGGCTGCTAATGGAGTTTTAGAAGGCTTAAAATATATTGATATGGGTGTTTCTGAGAGCTGCCTTATGGAAAAATATAAACGAGTTAGCTTCACAAAGGCTACTAGAGAACTAAAGAAAGTGCGATTGGGAATGGTCCATATAGACGTTTGGGGACCATCTCGAGTTTCATCATTTCTAGTACCAAAATTCCATTGGTTAAATGTATCGCACTCTGCAGCGACAACTCTCTGTTGTCCTAAGGCTAGTGAGATATCTCACGACCACTCTTTTCCTCCTCAGCATATCTTGACACTATAACTGTGATCCATTATTCTCTTATATGGTTAACATTCACTCTTTAATGTTCGAGGACATTTTATAACTATCACAAAACTCAAAACATACAATAAATTCATATAAGTTTTACAACATATCATATACTTTAAAATAGGGTTAGACTGCTTACTTGATTGCGGCGAGACGTGTTATTGAGCTGAGTCATAGAGATATACGACTCTTTATCTTAAGAAAAAATATGTATAATCTAAAATTCGGCTGCTTTGATATCAAACAACTCTTTATTGAACTCTATTATATTCTTCTTTTTCGCCCTTTTTTTTTTCTTTCTTTATTTTTCCTCTTTATTGAACTCTAATTAGCGATCTTACTATCCCCTACCTAGGAAAGATGGATCAAAATGAAAAATTTACCCTAGCATTAATTTCGACGGATTTTTCTATTTTTTATTATTTTCTTTTATACTTTTAATGAGTTTTTTTTTAATATTTGTAACTATTTTTTTCTTCCATATCATATTTAAATTTGGTCTAATCTCTCAATAAATTCCTAAAAATTTGAACTTAAAAAAAAAGTTGAGAAATTAATCTCCATTTGAACTCGTGTTACAGCATAACAGAACATAATATATGTCAAACACTCACAAAGTACGACACGTGGAGGGGCTACGGAGCACGCGTTGTTAATACCTCATACAATTCATCCAACCAAGAACACCACTTACCTAGTTGGTCCAAAGAAAAGTCACTAAATTTTTTGTATTGATGTTCGTTAGATCATACTCATCGATTTCTAGTTCCAAAGCTAAATCCATACCGACTTCCTTCACTCTCTTTCTTTTTCTCCTTCTTTATTCAAATCGGCATTGGTTAGGGATGAAGAAAGAATGAGTTGGAGATTGAGAAATGGGAAGAGAAATAAAGAATGTGATGGAGGAAGAGGAGGAAATCGGAGGAAGTGGAGAACATGGATAAAATGAGCACCCACGCAACTCTTAAGCCATATTGAACTCCTAGTACCTTAAATAAATTTGGTCTCCTCTAATAAGACAGAAATTTCTCTTATGATCATTAAATTCTTATAAACCCCAAGCTCAATATCATAAATACAATTATGCTTTATCTTGAACACACCAAACATGAAACTAAAGTGGGTTCAATTTAACTCCATTTTATTGCCATCTTGAATGATGTGTAGGGTATATTCTTGATTTACCTTAAAGATCTTGTCGGATGATAGTTTATATTAGTTAAGCTTTTTGCAAAATCACAGTTAGAAGACAACAACGATGAACCTAGGTCTATTAGTCATTTCAAAGACAATTTCTTTGTCCATCTCATCGGAATAACAATTCAACTAAATCCATATTATGTAAAAAACAAGTTTATGACTCATAACACCAACTACCTAAATTATGACCTAAAAAATTGAAAACATAAGTTGTAGTTGATAATTGCACAAAAATTTCCCTAAATCCATGAACTTGTGTCCAATTAGTCAATCCTAAAGATTGTAACTAGCATAGAGTAATTGAAGCTCCACGTGAAGTAATTTAAAGTTTCCATTACTTAACTAAAGTTCATCTCATCTTTAAAGAAGCATGGTTTGCACTTAAGTTCATGAAATGCTTATAGATTCCAACTCTGAGTACTACTAATGCCAGTATGTTTCATATGAGTTTGTCATAAATGAAACTAAGGTGCATTCAATACAACTTTATTATGTTGTCATACGAGGCAAAATAGAAGAACTAAATCAAATAAACTAATGAACTGAACCGAATCAATCAAACCCAAATTGATTAGTTTGTTTCCTTTGTTGGGTTGTTGGTTTATTTTATAACCCTTCTATATTATAACAATTCAATATAACATGCCTTACTTACAAGTAAAATATTAGACCATTAACTTTTCATTTTATAGCCGTCCAACCACTCAGAAAAATATATCTGAGTAGAAGCTAAATATTGGGTATTTAATAAAAGGCATTTGGTTTAGTGGTACGACCCTCACTTATGGTGCAACCTCAAATGCCCCTATGTCTAAATCTTTTCTTATTGAAAGACTTCATATTTATATAAATTTGTTGTTGGTATTATACTTACCATCTTAGGAAATAAAGAAAAAAAAAGAAGAAGAAAAACAAAAATTAAGGCGATTAAAATTATAATGATAATGCTCTTAATATCATTTCATGTTTTCCACTTTTGGTAAGTATGCCTATCCAAATCTTAAGCAGATCTAGTAGAAAGCTCTTTGTTCTTATTATGTTCTTGTTTTGTTCTCCAAGACACATTCTACATCCAAGGCTTCAGTTCAAGTACATCGATAACTTCATGTGTTTCCTGCAATACGACAAAATATGACCTTAATACCTAGGCCCAAGGATTTATACATACGTTTTAAGTGGCATAACAAGGGCATTTGGTCTAGTGGTATGATTCGGGTGCGAGAGGTCTCGAGTTCGATTCTCGAAATGCCCCTTCAAGAGAGTTTGTAGAATTTAAACGAAGTAAATAAATATAATAAAATGACACAAGTTATAAATTGTGAATGATAAGCTTAAAATAATCTAAATAATAACAATGCATTCTATGTCGAAATGATTCATAAATTATACCTAATTTTTCCAATTTTAGACATGTTATTGATGACGAGACGTTTAGGGTTTTGTGACATGAGAATTGTGGGGATGTAGCTCAGATGGTAGAGTGCTCGCTTTGCATGTGAGAGGTACGGAGATCGATACCCCGCATCTCCAAAATAATACTATCCATTATTAAGTATGTTATTTCTTTTCAATTTTTCCTTAGTCATGACATGTTGAGTAGCCATATTTCTTCTTTTTTCACAATTATTAAGTATGTTATTTCTTTTCAATTTTTCCTTAGTCATGACATGTTGAGTAGCGATGTTTCTTCTTTTTTCACTATTATTACGTATGTTATTTCTTTTCAATTTTTCCTTAGTCATGACATGTTGAGTAGCGATATTTCTTCTTTTTTCACTATTATTGATGACGGAAAATTTAGGGTTTTGTAACATAAGAATTGTGGGGATGTAGCTTAGATGGTAAAGCGCTTGCTTTGTATGCAAAAGGTATAGGGATTGATACCTTACATCTCCAAAATAAACTATCCATTATTAGATATATTTTTTACTTTCAATTTTTCCTTATTCATGACATGTTGAGTAGCGATATTTCTTCATTTTCACTATTATTGATGACAGAAAATTTAGGGAATTTAGCCCAGATGGTAGAGGCGAAAAACTATTTGTTATTAATATTTTATTTCTATTCAATCTTTCCTTATTTATGACATAATGAGCCGAGATATTTTTTCATTTACACAATTATTTATGACGGGACATTTAGAGTTTTCTGATGTAAGAATTGTGTGTATGTGGATCAAATGGTAGAGCGCTCGCTTCTCGTGTGGGTAGTACGGGGATCGATACCTTTCATCTCCAAATGAATGGATTATTAAATATATTATTTCTTTTCAAAATTTTCATATTTACGACATATAATGCGTAGGGATAGTTTTTCATTTTCACTATTATTGATGACGAGACATTTAGGGTGTTATGATGTAAGAATCATGGGGATGTAGCTCAGATGGTAGAGTGCTCTCGTTGCATGCAAGAGATACGGGGATCGATACCCTGCATCTCCAAAATAAACCTTGTTTATTATTAAATATGTTATTTCTTATCAATTTTTCTTTATTCATGACATGTTAAGTGTGATATTTCTTCATTTTCCCTATTTTCCCTATTATTGATGATGGAAAATTTAGGGTTTTGTGATGCAAGAATTGTGGGGATGTAACTCTATTCAAAAGAAACTCTATTCAATCTTGCATCTCCAAAAGATTGCGAGAGGTATGGGGATCGGTACCTTGCATCTCCAAAAGAAACTCTATTCAATCTTTCCTTATTTGTGACATCATGAGCGGAAGTATTTTTTCATTTTCACTATTATTGATGACAGGACGTCTTATTTGTGACATCATGAGCGGAAGTATTTTTTCATTTTCACTATTATTGATGACAGGACGTTTAGGGTTTTCTGATGTAAGAATCATGGGAATGTAGATTAGATTTTAGATCGCTTTCTTAGCATGTGAGAGGTATCGGGATCCATACTCGCATCTTTAAAGGAAACTATTTGTTATTACTACTTTATTTCTATTCAATTTTTCCTTATTTATGGCATAATGAGCCGCGATATTTTTTCATTTTCACTATTATTGATGACAAGACATTTAGGAATTTGTGACATAAGAATTGTGGGGATGTAGCTCAGATGGTAGAGCACTCACTTTGCATGCGAGAGGTACGGGGATTGATACTTTACATTTGCATCTCTAGAAGAAACTATATGTTATTAATATTTTATTTTTATTCAATATTTCCTTTATTATGACATAATGAGCAGAGATATTTTTTCGTTTTCACTATTATTGATGAATTTAAAGTTTTGTGGATTCAGATGGTATAGCGATCACTTTGCATGCGGGAATGTAGCTGATCACTTTGCATGCGGGAATGTAGCTGATCACTTTGCATGCGGGAATGTAGCTCAGATTGTTTTATTTCTATTCAATCTTTTCTTATTTTGACATATTGAGCAGAGATATTTTTTTATTTTCACTATTATTGGTGATGGTAGGTTTAGGATTTTATGACATAAGAATTGTGGGGACGTAGCTCAGATGGTAGTGCACTCGCTTCGCATGTGATAAGTTCGAGAATCGATACCATGCATCTCCAAAGGAATCCTACTACCAAATATTCTATTTCTATTTCAAATTTTTCTTATTTATGACATAATGAGCAGGGATAGTTTTCATTTTTACTATTGTTGATGATGGGACGTTTAGGGTTTTGTCATGTAAGAATTGTTGGGATGTAGCTAAGATGGTAAAGTGCACTCTTTGCATGCAAGATCCACGAGGATCAATACCCCGCATCTCCAAAAGTAACTATTTGTTATTAATATTTTATTTTTATTCAATCTTTCCTTATTTACAACATAATGAGTAGATAGATTTTTTCATTTTCACTATTATTGATGATGGGAAGTTTAAAGGTTTTGTGATGTAAGAATTGTATGGATGTAGCTTAAATGGTAGAGTGCTTGCTTTGGATGCGAGAGGTACAAGGATCGCTATCATGCATCTCCAAATGAAAACAATCAATTATTAATCTTATTTATGACATAACGAGCAAAGGTAGTTTTTCATTTTAACTATTATTGATGACGAGAGGATTAGGGTTTTGTGGTGTAAGAATTGTGGGGATGTAGGTAAGATTATTTAGTGCACTAAAAGGTATATGGGTCGATACCCCACAACTCCAAAAAAAAAAAATTATTTGTTATTAATATTTTATTTCTATTAAATCTTTCCTTATTTATAACCTAATGAGCAGAGATAGTTTTTCATTTTCACTTTTATTGATGACGTGACGTTTAGGGTTTTGTGATGTAATAATTTTCGGGATGTAGTTCAGATGGTAGAATGCTTTCTTTGCATGCAAGAGGTACGGGAATCGATACCCCACATCTAAAAAAGAAACTAATTGTTATTAATATTATATTTCTACTCAATCTTTCCTTATTTATGACATAATGAGCGGAGATATTTTTTCATTTTCACAATTATTGATGACGGGGCGTTTTGGATTTTCTGATGTAAGAATCGTGGGGATGTAGCTCAGATGGTAGAGTTTCCCATGTGAGAAGTACGGGATCGATACCTTCTCCAAATGAATTGATTACTAAATATATTATTTCTTTTTAATTTTTTCTTATTTCGACATAATGAGCAAGGATAATTGTGGGGATATAGCTCATATAGTAGAGGGCTCGCTTAACATTTGAGAGGTGCGGGGATTAATACCCCGCACTCTAAAGGAAGACTATTGATTATTAAACGTATTATTTCTTTTCAATATTTTCATATTTATGACATAATGATATGGTAGAGAGCTCGCTTAGCATGTGAGAGGTGCCGGGATTGATACCCCGCATCTCTAAAGGAAGACTATCGATTATTAAATGTATTATTTCTTTTCAATATTTTCTTATTTATGACATAATGAGCAAAAATAGCTTTTCATTTTCACTATTATTGATGACGAGACGTTTAGAATTTTGTGATGTAAGAATCATTGGGATACAGCTCATATGGTAGAGCGTTCGCTTAGCATATGAGAGGTATGGGGAATGATACCCTGCATCTCCTAAAGAAACTATAGGTTATTAATATTTTATTTCTATTCAAGTTTCCTTATTTTTGACATAATGAGCCGAAATTTCATTTTCACTATTATTGATGACCGGTAGTTTTGGGTTTTGTTACCCAAGAATTATGGGGATGTAGCTAAGATGGTAGAGTGCATCTCCTAAAGAAACTATTCGTTATTAATATTTTATTTCTATTCAATTTTACCTTATTTGTGACGTAATGAGCAGAAATATTTTTTCCTTTTCACTATTATTGATGACGGGCAGTTTTGGGTTTTGTTACGTAAGAATTGTGGGGACGTAGCTAAGATGGTAGAGTGCTCTCTTTGCATGCGATTGGTACAGGGATCGATACCCCGAATACCCGGCTCTATATTCTTAAATGCTCTATAATATGGTGGTGCCTTAATGAGATATTTTAAATGGATTGTATACGCGTTTAAATGTTGTTTGCTACACACAAAAAGATAGGGATACTTAAATTTTTAAGTCACTCTTGAAAAGTATGGTGTGGGATAAATTAGATTATTGCCTATTATTTCTAAGAATATATCAAGTCTTGGGACTAATGTTTGTCATTTGTAGAGATGGCATATAATAGAGCAATTCATTAAAACGTTCTCATTTAGAGCAATTCATATAGTACCACTCATTGTTCTCAATATGTTTATGTAATTAATCTTCCTATTATTTGTAAGAATAATTCATATAGTACCACTCATTGTTCTCAATATGTTTATGTATTTAATCTTCCTATTATTTGTAAGAATATTAAGTCCTGGGACGAATGTTTGCCATTTGTAGCCGTTCTCGTTTAGAGCAATTCATAGTACTACTCATTGTTCTCCTTCTGAATATGTTTATGTATTTAATCTGCCTATTATTTGTATGAATATTAAGTTCTGGGACGAATGTTTGCCATTTGTAGAGATGGCATATAATAGAACAATTCATAGTACTCTTCTCCTTTATAGCAATTCATAGTACCACTCATTGTTCTCGTTTTGAAGATGTTTATGGATTTAATCCACCTATGTCTCTTGATTTGCTTCCTATTCATTCTAATATTTTTTTGAGTAAAACAACCACAATTAAGGCAGATATGATCAAAACATTGCACAAACAGGTGAAAGGAGACAATTGAGAAACAAAAAGTTACTTTAAGAATTAAATATTTTTGTGAGTAAAGCCACCACAAGTAAGGTCTGATCAAAACATTGCATAAAGAGGTGAAAGAGACAATTGAGAAACAAAATTTCAAAGTTGCTTAAAAAATTAAAAAAGGACGGAAGGAAATCATTTTTCAACCCAATAACTGGGTTTGGATACATTTTCGCAAGGAGCGATTTCCATCTCAAAGGAAGACAAAGTTACATCCAAGAGTGGATAACCCTTATCAAGTCCTTAACAATGCATATAAAATGATGTTCCTTGAGAATTTTCAGCACATTCTACTTTCAATTTCCAATGTTGCAGACTTAGTTCTTTTGCTTAGGCCCCTTCTTCCCTTCCCTAATGAAAGAGTCCACCGCCTGCCTTAGTAGTCAGTCTCAGCGTGCAGGCCTGCCTTTTAGTGGGTGATTAAGCAAGCGAAGAAAAGGCTGGATCAAGAAAGGTCCCATTCATTCTTCCTTCTAGCCTTTCTTAGGTGATGATTTTTCTGATTCGAGGACGAATCCTTTTGACGAGGGGGAAGATGATAAGGATCACGGTGATCCCAATGTTCCAACTGGACCAGCCAAGAAGATTCAACAAGCATTCATTCTTTATCTATAAAATTGGATAGGCTTTGTTCAACTCTCATTTCATGTGTTACAAGCTTATTCGATTGAGGAAGAACCATTTGGAGCTTCAGAAGTGAATATTTACACAGTTAAAGTAGAGGATGAAGTTGCAAGCATCATTAGATGAGTTGTTAGAAAACTTTATTTATCTTTAATTCATAAAGTATGTAATGGTGAAATTGACCTTGTCTTCGGTGGAGATTCAAGGGGATTGAGATTAAATCCCGGCTGAACTTCTTTTGTGCGGAGACTATAAATATCGTCAAATTATTATGTAAAAATAAGATTTTAGAGGAATGAAATTGATCTCTCAAGTTGAGAAGTTCTCTTAAAAAGAAACTACATAAACTTAAAAGATGTTAATTCCATTTTACAATATTTAAAGGGTAGCAAAGAAGTAGTTTTGACATATCAACGTAGGTTTTGAAAACTAAAATTTAAAAATTTAAAAATTTAAAAAAATTTAAAAATAAATATAAAATAAAAGTCGTTTTCAAAAAACTTAGTTTGTGGTGAAATTTTGCTTAAAATTCAAATGTATTGTTTCAATATCTATCCCAAAGGAATGCATATGCTTTAGTGGCAATGCAGCTTCAACCAAAATAATTTGAGCGGGATCATTCATAATCTTAAAGGTAGGAAATATAGGATATGAACTTTATTTATGTCCATATTTTTTAATAATATTAATTGAAATACATCCAATTGATTTGAAGAATAAATTCTATTATGTTATGGACAATGTGAAATTAACGTGACAATAATAGTAGGTTCTAAAGCACAAAAAAATACGTGGATAAATTTCAAATGTTGTGGCACACAAAACACATGGACTAGCAACTAAAAATGATTGTTTCACTACAAGGGCATTTGGTCTAGTGGTATGATTTTCGCTTTTGGTGTGAGAGGTCTTGAGTTTGATTCATGAAATGCCCCCACAATTATATCAATTTAAATAGTTTGTTGTTTCTTTGTTGGGTTGTTGGTTTATTTGATAACCCTTGAATATTAGAATTGGTTTCTTTGTTGGGTTGTTGGTTTATTTGATAACCCTTGAATATTAGAATTGGCATAAGCAACCGCCCGATTATTTCTTTGCTTACTGCCCGATTATTTCTTTGCTTACTGCCCGATTATTTCTTTGCTTACTGCCCGATTATTTCCTTGAACTCCTAGAGATAAGATTGCCATCAAAGCAATTTGCTTATTTTTCTTTAATTAAATTCTCCTACAAAAACCAATTTGCCTATTTGGGTTCCAACTCTTGCCTATTTGGGTTCCAACTCAAGGAATAAGATTGCCATCAAAGCAATTTGCTTATTTTTCTTTAATTAAACTCTAGCCTGATTATGAGTATCAAAATTTGGTTTAACCAAATATGCATGTTTGCCAAATAAAACCCACAAATTTGAGTGGAATTTTGAGTGTCAAAATTTGGTTCACTCAAACTTGCATGCTTGCCGCATAATCCTACAAATTTGAGTGGAATTTTGAGTGTCAAAAATTTGGTAATTTCAAATTTGCATAAACATGTAAATATGACTCTATAAATAGAGTGATTAAGGAAAATGGAAAGTTTGCTGGAAAAACTTTGAGAAAGTCTCTCAAAGCTCTCTCTTTACATATACTAAATTCCTTTCACGTTTAGTCATTCACCGGATTCCACAATCCCGTTCTAAGGCTGGAGAATAGTTGGGAAGACACTAGTTGTGGTTCGAAACCAGTTCGTTAAGAAAAAGAAATTTGAACTACAAAAGGTTAGTATTCAAACTCATTGAGTTTTAATGCTTTTGAACATGCTAGCTAATTTACTATAATTGATGTACTTAGAGTGCCTAAGATCCAAATTGCTTCTGCACGTGTTATTGTAACACCATCAGTATTAACAAATTTATATGAACATCAAATAAAGTAAATGAAATAACGATGATATGTTCAATGCATAATTGAATACGAAGTCCACAACAAGGATATTTGGTTTAGTGGTATGATTCTTGATTTTGGTGTGAGAGGTTTTGAGATCAACTCTTGGATTTTCCCTTTAATATAAAAGACCTAAATAATGAAATCCAATGCACTTAATTTGTTTCACTTTGTGTTTTTGTAGGTAAAACAATTTATTAATTAAGAATGTCATGTATGGATTGAAAAGTTAAAATGGTTGATGATTTTCTTTTCTTTAAATCCTTGAACTTCCTCTTATACAAAAAGACCTACCTCACCTTGTTGAACTTCCTTTTAGCCCCTCAACTCCAAACAAATATAGATTTCAAACTTGAGAGAAAAAATCATATCGAGTGAGAGCTAAAAATGATAGATGTTCAAGAAGAAAAATTTGGTCTAGTGGTATTATTCTTTCTTAGGGTGTGAGAGGTCCTAAGTTCACATCTTAAAATAGAGGGATTCATAGTACCGTTCTCCTTTAGAGCATAGTACCACTCATTGTTCTCCTTCTGAACATGTTTAAAAAGTTATTTTAAGAATTAAATATTTTTGTCAGTAAAGCAACCACAAGTAAGGTCTGATCAAAACATTGCATAAAGAGGTGAAGGAGACAATTGAGAAACACAATTTCAAAATTGCTCCAAGACTTAACAAATGAAGAAAGGAAATCATTTTTAAACTCGACAACTGAGTTTGGATATATTTTCACAAGGAGCGATACCCATATCAAAGTCAAAGGAAATCATTTTTAAACTCGACAACTGAGTTTGGATATATTTTCACAAGGAGCGATACCCATATCAAAGTCAAAGGAAGACAAAGTTACATCCAAGAGGGGATGCCCCTTATCAAATCATTGAAATAATTAATAACAATGCATATAAAATGATCTTCGTGGAGAATTTTCAGCACATGAGAATGGTGGGGATTAATATAATATCAATGCATTCTATGTCGAAATGATTCATAAATTATACCTAATTTTCCCAATTTTGAAATTCCTATTTTGGACCTATTATTAATGACGAGACGTTTAGGTCTTTGTGACATGAGAATCGTGGGGATGTAGCTCAGATGGTATTGCGCTCGCTTTGTATGCGAGAGGTACGGGGATTGATACCCTACATATCTCCAAAATAAAACTATCAATTATTAAATATGTTATTTCTTTGGAATTTTTCCTTAGTCATGACATGTTGAGTAGCAATATTTCTTCATTTCTCACTATTATTGATGACAGAAAATTTAGGGTTTTGTGGTGCAAGTATTGTGGGGATGTAGCTCAAATGGTATCGGCACTCACTTAGCATGCGAGAGGTATGGGGATTGAGATACCCTGCATCTCCAAAAGAAACTATTTGTTATTAATATTTTATTTCTGTTCAATCTTTCCTTATTTATGACATAATGAGTGGAGATATTTTTTTCATTTTCACAATTATTGATGACGGGACATTTAGGATTTTCTGATGTAAGAATCGTTCGGATGTAGCTCAGATGGTAGAGCTTCCCATGTGGGAAGTATGGGATCGATACCTTGCTTCTCCAAATGAATCGATTACTAAATATATTATTTCTTTTCAAATTTTTCATATTTACTACATAATGAGTAGAGATAGTTTTTCATTTACACTATTATTGATGACAATATGTCTAGGGTTTTGTAACATAAAAATTGTGGGGATGTAGCTCAAATGGTAAAGTGCTCGCTTTGTATGCGAGAGGTATGGGCTTCGATACCTTTCATCTCTGAAATAAAACTATCTATTATAAAATATATTTTTTACTTTCAATTTTCCCTTATTCATGACATGTTGAGTAGCGATATTTCTTCATTTTTACTATTATTGATGACGAAAAATTTAGGGTTTTGTGATTCAAGAATTGTGGGTATTTAGCCCAGATGGTAGAGCGCTCGCGTAGCATACGAAAGGTATGGGGATGTATACCCTGCATCTCCGAAAGAAACTATTTGTTATTAATACTTTAGTTCTATTCAATCTTTCCTTATTTACGACATAATGAGCCGAGATATTTTTTCATTTACACAATTATTGATGACGGGACGTTTATGATTTTCTAATGTAAGAGTTGTACGGATGTAGATCAAATGGTAGAGCGCTCACTTCTCGTGTGGGTAGTACGGGGGTCAATACCTTGCATCTCCAAATGAATGGATTATTAAATATATTATTTCTTTTCAAAATTTTCATATTTATGACATAATGAGTACGAATATTTTTTCATTTTCACTATTATTGATGACGAGACGTTTAGGGTTTTGTGATGTAAGAATCGTGGGGATGTAGCTCAGATGGTAGAGTGCTTGCTTTGCATGCAAGAGGTATGTGGATTGATACCTCGCATCTCCAAAATAAAACTATTTATTATTAAAAGAGGTATGGGGACTGGTACCCCGCATCTCTAAAGGATAACTATCAATTATTAAATATATTAATTATAATCAATTTATTTTTATTTATGATATAATGTACAGAGATAGTTTTTCATTTTCACTATTATTGATGACGTGCAGTTTTGGGTTGTGTCATGTAAGAATTATGGGGATGTAGCTAAAATGGTACAGTGCATCTCCTAAATAAACTATTGGTTATTAATATTTTATTTCTATTCAATTTTTCCTTATTTTTGACAAGCGGAAATATTTTTTCATTTTCACTATTATTGATGGCGCTCAGTTTTGTGTTTTGTTATGCAAGAATTGTGGGAATGTAGATAAGATGGTAGAGTGCTGTGTTTGCATAAGATTGGTATGGGGATCGATACCCCGAACACCCAGCTCTATATTCCTAAATGCTCTATAATATGATGGTGCCTTAATGGGATAGATATTTTATATGGATTGTATACGACTTTAAATGTGGTTTGCTACACGCAAAAAAGATAGGGATGGTTAAATTTTTAAGTCACTTTTGAAAAGTATGGTGTGGGATAAGTTGGATTATTGCCAATTATTTCTAAGAATATATTAAGTCTTGGGACTAATGTTTGCAATTTGTAGAGATGACATATAATAGAGGAATTCATAGTACCGTTCTCCTTTAGAGCAATTCATAGTACCATTCATTGTTCTCCCTCTAAAAATCTTTATGGATTTAATCTGCCTATTATTTCTAAGAATATTAAGTCTTGGGACGAATGTTTGCTATCTGTAGAGATGACATATAATAGAGCAATACTTCATAGTAGTGTTCTCCTTTAGAGCAATTCATAGTACCACTCATTGTTCTCCTTTTGAAGATGTTTATGGATTTAATCCACTTACACCTCTTGATTTGCTTCCTATTCATTCTATTATTTTTGTGAGTAAAGCAACCACAAGTAAGGCAGATCTGATCAAAACTGTAACTACCCAAAATTTTCTATAGGTCGCTACTGTATACGTAGCATAAACATTGAATGCAGAAGACTTCATTTAAATTCCATAAAACATAACTTTTATCTTAAAACACAGCTATGGACTTACGTGTTTCGAAAACATTTTTAAAAAAACAAAAGAAAAGAAAAATAAAATAAATAAGCGTTTTAAGTTAAAAACATCCTATTCTAGCCTAAGTCTAAGAAAATAAATACCACTATCCTGCATGTGCCATGGTCTCGAGTGGTGATGTCGTCGTCAGTCGTACAGGAATGTCTTGCCTTTACCTGAAAAATGTAGTAGCACATGGCTTCAGTATTTAAAGAAATACTCGGTAAGTGACCCCACTATTGGGGTTAAATGCAACAATCACATGCAATGAGATGATGGGACCTATCTTTCATTCCGTTTTCCCTACGGTGCTGTCCTAACGGGTAATTTTGGACATGTACATATACTCTACACACAGCCCATACGTGCGAGTAAGGGCTCACCAGCTAGTTCGCACACCGCTGGGCCTCTTTTCTTATCTGGTGGGCATACTCTGGGAGCCCCTTAGGCCAAACACCCGCTAGAACTAGTAACCGTCACGACAGTGCTATGCAAAGCATAACGATCGTTGTCCTGCCATTGGATGTACGAGTCCGTACCCTCGTGATGGGATAGGGGTACCCCCCCAAATGCACGAGCACACATAATGCATGAGGTCCCATGTTTCCATTTTCATTATCCTTTAATACAACCCTGCTAGCATTGTGTACATATCATATCATTTTTCATATCGTTTCAGATATCGTTCATCATTCATGCCATATCGTTTCTCATTCTTCAGTTCTCAAATCATACATAATTCTAACGGGGTTATATTTCATGCCATTTATCGTAATTTCATGTCATTCATATCATGTTGTATACACACAATTTAAGAGACCTAACATAACGTTCTATGCTTTTAACATATCATTTCATCATATACACATCATACCATGACATATTGCATCACAATGTATCATATCATAAACAAGTCATAACGTAAACACTTCGTAATCATATCGTTCTCTAACTTATCATAGCCTTAACGTTCTTAGACCTATCACAGACATATCATTACGTGAACGTACCTTAGTCATCTCATTACAAGAACTTAACCTAACGCTATCATTCTATCAATCAATCACAAACCTATCCCTTTCTACCCAGAACCTAACCGTATTCTTCCATCAATCTCTCTTATCCATATCACTCCGGTATGCAACCTAACCTTAACGTTTCATGAACGTAATTTACTCCTATCGTTACATTTCGTTTTGTGCATCATTTTTGTATCCTATCTCAAACATATCCTTGAACACATCGTACGTAATTATTATCATACAATTCACATATTATGACATATACATAACATATAGGAAGCATATCGATCCACAGAAAATTCACACATATCAATATATATGACACGTGCAGAACCACAGGGAACGTGTCAACATCAAATATAATCATGCTGATAGTAAGGTCACTTACCTGGTTAGCTTAAGTCGTTGTCACGTATATATCTTTAATGAAAGTTCGATTCTGTCCTTTGAAATCCAAGTCAACCTATGTGAGACCATGACATCAGTTTCAAGTTTGAATTCTATAAAATTATTTCTATAATTTACATTGTTAAAATTCTGATATTTTGTGTTAGACAAAATTGAATGGAGTTCCATGCCCTCTGATATTTTCGGTTTTATTTTTAAATTCTGTTCAACAAGTCTTCCCTCAATCTTCCCTCCTCCCCTTTGTAATTATTTTCATTCTGTAAATAGATTGTGAATTCTGTAAATAAGATATTACTCTAACTCTATATTTATTTTCAGTAAACCGATATTATTGGCCAATTTTAATCCGTAGATTTATGTATCTGCCAACTAAATTTATTTTATTTCCAACCTTATTTTCTATTGTTGGATCGGTATGGTATGGCAACCCTAGAGGGGTGAATAGGGTTTTAACCACACAAGTGTTTAAACGTGATTAATTTTTCTAATGATGAAACTTTTTACAAATAAGTAGAAGATGATAATTACCATAACAAAATAATTCAAGTCAAAACAACAATCAAGTAGAACATACAATAAATCACAATAATAATTTTGAAATTAAATAGGAAAGAGTTAGAAAGATGACACCGTAGTTTTATAGTGGTTCGGTCAAACTCGACCTACTCCACTCCCCAAACGCCTCTTGGAAATTTGAATAAACAACTTTCTCGACTCTTTCCGCTGATCAGAGCCAAACCGCTACACTGCTCTTTTTACGAGTTCAAGAGCAAATTCAATCCTTTCCACAGCACAAGATCAAACCGGTACAAGTATTTGAATTTGATAGTAACACACCACAACTCTTTCAAAGAGTAGATTTACAATTTGGAGCACTCACAACTATCTTCTCACATTACAATAAAAAAATCTCTCTCAAGAATAAAATGAATAAAAATAAAATTGGAAGCTTGGAGAGAGCAACAAACAAGGGAGACTTTGAACAAATAAGGATTGGAGAATGTATGGAAGTTGTGTGTATGAAATGTGGGGAAGTTGATGAGTTTATATAGAGAATAAAAGTGGCAAAATGTAGGAATTAATATCGACCACTGGATTGTGTTAGGAAGAATGGAAGGTGGAGATTAAAAGTAAATAAATAAGAAAATTTTCTAAATTCATTTATTTAAAATTTTTAAGATAATAATAATAAAAAGTTATGTGAGTAACCGTCAAATGAAAATTCAAAATTTATTATAAATATAATAATATAATAATAATAAAAACTATGTGAGTAACTACCAAAATTTTAAAATATAATAATATAATAATATAATATAGTAATAATAAAAATCGATGTGAGTAACGGTTAGATTCAAATTTATATTTTATAAAAATAATTTTATTTAGAAATATAATAATAGGAAAAACTCCGTCCTTTGTGACTCTTGTAAAATTATAAATGTCATACTTTGATATATTTTTATTTTTCCATCATTTTGATTTTGCTGCCACATCATCACGTCGGGTATGTTGTCTCGACTCTAATTTCTTAGTTTTAGCTCTTATTTGAGTAATTGAAAAGTGTTGAAATCGTTATTCCTGACCTTATATTGTGGACAGTTCAAAACACTGAAAATAGTTAATAATTAAGAGTAAGTTTGTTATCATCAAAACATCAATCAATTAATTGATTGAAATTAATTAAAGTGAGATCAATGGCGAAAAGGTCAACATCTATAACTTCCAATGCTAACAAAAAATCTAATTAATTGAATATGGGATCCCATTACTATAGGATTGGTAAAATATCAAATATGAAAGAAATTTGATCCTAAATTAATTTCTTATAACCATAACTATAGAAGAAGGAAATCTGAGATAGGATTTTACCTAATAACAGACCAAAATCTCCACAGATAAATGTGCATCATATTCTTCTGTTGAAACACCATTTCTTTTTCTCAAATCTGACCTTTTTTTTCTGTTTATTTTTTGGATGAACTGTGATATTGTGGGGTTGAGGAAAGAGGATGCCGATGAGAGGTTAGTGGAAAGAGGCGCGTAAATTTTATTTTTATTTTTATTTTTATTTTTAATTTTAAGTAATCGTTTTTAGTTATTTATTTATGAATTATTATTATTATTATTATTATTTTGACGTATATATTTTTTTATAATTATTTTTATTTGTTTATTTATTTTTATTATATATATATATATATATATATATATATATATATTGCTATTACAAAAACATTTGTTGAGAGGAGACAATTGAGAAACAAAAAGTTACTTTAAGAATTAAATATTTTTGTGAGTAAAGCAACCACAAGTAAGGTCTGATCAAAACATTGCACAAAGAGGTGAAGGAGACAATTGAGAAACAAAATTTTAAAGTTACTTCAAGAATTAACAAAGGACGGAAGGAAATCATTTTTCAACTCGATAACTGGGTTTGGATACATTTTCACAAGGAGCGATACCCATCTCAAAGGAAGACAAAGTTACATCCAAGAGGGGATTACCCTTATCAAGTCCTTGAAATAATTAATAACAATGCATATAAAATGATCTTCCTAGAGAATTTTCAGCACATTCTACTTTCAATGTTGCTGACTCGAGTCCTTTTGATACTAAATATTTATATATAGTAAGAGTAGAAAAATGAAGCAGGCGTAGAAGAAAAACTAAGCAAGCTACTAAATATTGGGAACTATAACATTGGATACGGAGGATGGAGGCGTAGAAAAACTAACTATATATATAGTAAGAGTAGAAAAACTAAGCAAGCGTCGAAGAAAAACTAAGCAAGCTACTAAATATTTATATACAGTAGGCGTAGAAAAACTAACTATTTGGGCTCTAGAACGTTGGATACGGAGGATGGAGGCTAACTATTTATAGTAAAAATGTGATAGAGATATATATACTAAATATTTATATAGAGTAAAAGTAGAAAAACTAAGCAGGCTACTAAATATTTATATATAGTAGGCGTAGAAGAAAAACTAAGCAAGCGACTAATATTTATATACTGTAGGCGTAGAAAAACTAACTATTTGGGCTCGAACGTTGGATACGGAGGCTGACTATTTATAGTAAAGATCTGATACAGATATATATACTAAATATTTATATATAGTAGGCCTAGACAAACTAAGCAGGCTACTAAATATTTACATATAGTAGGCTAAAAACTAACTATTTGACTCTAGAAGGTTGGATATGGAGGCTGACTATTTATAGTAAAAATTTGATCGAGATATATATATTAAATATTTACATACAGTAGGCGTGGAAAAATTAAGAGGCTATTCAATATTTATATATAGTAGCCGTGGAAAAACTAAGAGGCTATTCAATATTTATATATAGTAGGCGTGGAAAAACTAAGAGGCTATTAAATATTTATATATAGGCATGGAAAAACTAAGAGGCTATTAAATATTTATATATAGTACGCGTGAAAAAACTAACTGGATATAGAGGCTGACTATTTAGAGTAAAAATCTAATAGAGATATATATACTAAATATGGGCGGGAAGCGGATACCTAACTATTTATAAAAAACTGATAGAGATATATATACTAAATATTTATATATATTTCATGGTTATATTGTTAAAGTTATATATATATATAATAAACTGAAATCATATATATACCCATTAGTCAGTGCTATATTTCTCATACTTCACCAATCATATATATACCCATTAGTCAATGCTATATTTCTCATACTTCACCTCCTCTCTTTGCATACCTTGAAGTCATTAATACAAAACTTTTAGTCAATATTTCTCCTTACATTTTCTCTATCAAGTTCTTTGTGTTCATTTAGATCGAGTGTCTGCGTTGTTGTGTGATCCTAATAACTGGTATAGAGCGAAGTGAGATTATCACGGTATGTGAAGATGGAAAGTTCAAAGACAAGAATTGAAAAGTTTGATGGATTTGATATCAGTTTCTAGAAGATGCAGATGGAAGATTATATGACCAAAAAGATCTTCAGAAACCCCTTTTGGGGGTGAAGTAGAATATCATGACCACGGAGGACTGGAAGCTCAAGGATCGTCACGCCTTAGGGTTGATTTGGTTGACGCTGTCTAGAAACATGACGTTCAACATCATTGAAGAGAAGACGACATCGGGCCTATGGAAGGTGTTGTCAAATATGTACGAAAATCCGTCGGCTATGGACAAGGTGTATTTGATGCAAAGGTTGTTTAATCTACAAATGTCTGAAGGTAGCTTTGTTGCAGATCATATAAATTAGTTGAACGTGATTGTGAGCATTTGAGCTTAGTGGAAATTATGTTCAAAAATAAAATTAAAGCATTGATTTTGATGTCATCTTTACCTGAGTCGTGGTATACTGTTGTTGCTGCAATCAACAGTTCATGAGGATCTGATAAACTGAAGTTTGATGAAATTCGAGATGTCAGCAAAAGTATTCCCAAACGAGAAGTAAATTAATGAGACCAAACAAACATGAGCGATCAAATCAAGAAATCGAGAAAAATCTCTAAATAAACCGAACGTAAAATGTTGAAATTGTGGAGAAAAATGACACTTTTGGACAGATTGTACAAAATTGAACAAAAGAAAAATCACAAATTTGAAAATGACATTGATTCTATATATTCAACCGAAGATACAGAGGATGCTCTAATTTGTAGCATGAATAGCCCAACTGAATTCTGGATTTTAGATTCAGTTCCATCGTTTCATTTGTCTTCAAGTAAGGAATTGTTTCAAAATTTCAAAAAAGGAAATTTTGGGAAGGTGTATCTTGCCGACAATAAAACGTTGGAGATTGAAGGGAAGAGAGATGTCTGCATACAAATTCTAGCAGGAAATTGGTGGACGTTATAGGATGTTAGATATATTCCTGATCTCAAGAAGAATCTGATCTCTATTGGTCAATTGGATAGCACAGGTTATGCAGCCGAGTTTGGAAAGAGTTTGGGGAAGATTGTGAAGGGTGTCATGGTGGTAGCATGACACAAAATCTGGAACCGTATACCCCACTGTAGGGTGTATAAACATGGTTGCTATTGCTAAGAGTGCTTTCAATTAAAGTCTACTTGAATTGGAAGCACTCTGAGTAACAACAATCATGTTTATACACCTTACAGTAGTGTCAATAGACTTGCACATATGAGATTAAAAAAAATGAGATGATGGCTGTGAATGAAGTTTTATAAGGCCTAAAATCTATTGATATGGGTGTTTGTGCGAGCTGCGTTATGGAAAAATATAAACGAGTTAGCTTCACAAAAGTTGCCAAAGAACCGTAGAAAGTGCGATTGGAAATGGTTCATACAGACGTTTGGGGACCATCTCCAGTTTCATCATTTCTAGTACCAAAATTTCATTGGTTAGATGTCTCGCACTCTACAGCAACAACTCTCTGTTGTCCTAAGGCTATTCAGATATCTCACTGCCACTCTATTAAGAGGATATTTTGGAGATATATTTTAATAATTAGTTAGAATATATCTGAGATATTTAGGGAGTTGTTAGTATAGATTTGATTAACCGTATATTTTATTTATTTACAAGATTTAGTTAGTTATATTTTTTTTTTCTATTTTTAGGTATTAGTTGATAGTTTGTATCCTATTTAAACGTGGTAAACCTGAATGAAGATCATACTTTCGATCCCAATTCTATTTCTATTTCTCATTCTTAACATGGTATCAGAGCACCGATCTTGGTGTTCTTAAATATCAAAATTTCCTTTATGGCGGAATCAGCCAAATCCAGCTTCAAAATTTCGGATGTTGATTTAACACATCCTTACTATATTCATCACTCTGATCAGCCAGGATATTCACTTGTTCCAATCAAATTAAATGGAGCAAATTACCAATCCTGGAGTAAATCAGTTATGCATGCTCTTATTGCCAAGAAGAAAATTGGCTTCATTGATGGCACAATTGAGGAACCGTCCCAAGATGCAAATTCAACTGAATTCGAACTCTGGATCAGTGCAACAGTATGATAATATCTTGGTTAACTCATTCCGTTGAAGCAGATATCGCTAAAGGCACTATTCACGCCAAGATAGGTCATCAAGTGTGGGTTGATCTTCACGATCAATTCTCACAAAAGAATGCTCCAGCAATTTTTCAAATACAAAACTCGATAGCAACGATGTCACAAGGAACCATGGCACTGTCAACATATTTCACCAAGCTCAAAGCACTCTGGGATGAGCTGGAAGCGTACCGCACACCATTTACCTGTAATCAACGTCAAATACATATTGATCAACGCGAAGAAGACAAGTTGATGCAATTTCTCATGGGGCTTAATGAGTCTTATAAAATGGTGAGATCTAACATATTGATGATGTCTCCATTACCTAATGTGAGGCAAGCCTATTCATTACTTGTACAAGAAGAGATGCAGCGTCAGGTAACTTCTGAACCTACTGAGAATTTCTCGATTGCATCAGCAGTGTAGAAGAAAACAATATATTCAAAATTCACCAAGGAAAAATCGTGTGAACACTGCAATAAAAGTGGTCATACAAGCAATGAGTGTCGAATTCTTAAGTTTCACTGTAAGTTTTGTGATAGAAGGGGCCATACAGAAGATTGGTGTTGACAGAAAAATAATTCTGGAAGGACAAGACAAGTCAATCAACACAATAATCATGGATATCGATCATCTGCAAATATGGCCGATATTTCACAATTGAATACAGAAGAATAGTCACCTAATTCCATTCCAATTTTTTTTTCTGAGCAATTATGACAGATAGCACAAGCCTTATCTACAATCAATCATCACCCTTCTGGTAATTCTGACAATCACATCAATGTTGCAGGTTTGTTTCCCATATCTACATTATCTATTAACTCTGCGAGTTCTAAATCATGGATTCTCGATAGTGGAGCTACAAATCATATAGTATCAAAATCTTATGTTATGACTGAACCAAAGGCTGCCATCATGTCTACAATAAATTTGCCTAATGGAGAGACAGCACGTGTGTCACATACTGGCAATATTTCCCTTAGCCCTAACCTTAAATTAAACAACGTTTTATGTGTGCCTTCATTCAATTTAAACCTAATGTCGATCAGCAAACTTACCAATAACTTGAAATGTTATGTCACCTTCTATCCTAATTCTTGTGTTATGCAGGACTTGGCGACGGAGAAGATGATTGGCTCGGGTAAACAATTTGGAGGTCTCTATCATATTTCTTCATCTCCAATCAAATCTTCAGGTCATCAAGTATCTCAGTCATCTGATTTGTGGCATTTACGCCTAGGTCATCCTTCTTTTTCTCGTTTTAAATTTCTAGCTGATCAATTGCATCTTAATAATGCTCTCATAATTGTAGTATCTGCTCATTAGCAAAACAAACTAGGTTGTCTTTCCCAAGAAGTTCAATAACAACTCATTCTGCCTTTGATCTGATACATTGTGATGTTTGGGGACCACATAAAATTCCTACCCATTCTTGTTTGCGTTTTTTTCTCACTATTGTTGATGATTTTACTCGATGTACTTGGGTTTTTCTAATGCAACATAAGTCAGAAGTACATTATTTGTTAATGAACTTTGTTAAATTCGTTCAAACTCAATTTCATACTACTATCAAGATAGTTCGATCAGACAATGGGACTGAGTTCCTATCTTTGCAACCATTCTTTACTTCTTGTGGTATTGAATTTCAGTGCACTTGTGTCTATACTCCACAACAAAATGGAGTCGTAGAACGTAAGCATCGCCATATCCTAAATGTAGCTAGGTCTCTTCTTTTTCAGTCACAGGTTCCACTTAATTTTTGGGGAGAGTGCATTTGAACGGCTGTTTATCTTATAAATAGAACGCCATCACCATTGTTATCTAACAAGACACCCTTTGAAGCACTCTACAAACGACCACCTACATTTCATCATCTTAAAGTTTTTTGTTGTAAATGTTATGCAACTATAGTACATCCTAAGCAAAAATTTGAACCTCGGGCAATTCCTTGTGTTTTCGTAGGATATCCTTGTGGTCATAAAGGTTACAAGTTGTATGACATGCAATCTCACAAATTCATTATCAGTCGTGATGTTAAATTTTGTGAAGATGATTTTTCTTTTTCATTAGCTTCACAAACTTCGACATTAGCTCCTTCGACTCCTGTTGTACCACTTCATGATCCATCCTACTCAAACATCCATCCTCCACCTTCTATTTCTTCACCTCTTATTCCTCCTTCACCTCCTATCCCTTCACCTACTACTTCCTCGTCTCCTCCACCTTCTCCAGATTCGCCCACTAATTCCAATCCTATCCCACCTGATACATCAGCTCCACTCTGACATTCTACTCGTACTAAACAGCCTCCAGCTTGGCATAAGAATTATGAGATGTCTTCTGGAGCCAATCATTTAACCTCTAGCTCGAGTCCCGATACTGGCACCAGGTATCCCCTTCATCATTACCTTTCATTCTCTCATTTTTCTCCTACTCAACGTGCTTTTCTAGCTCTTATTACATCCCAGACAGAACCTAAAACCTATGACGAGGCAGTTGGCGACCCGTTATGGCAGCAGGCTATGAATGATGAATTGCAGCTTTGGAACGTAATCATACATGGTCTCTCGTTCCTCTACCACCTGGTTATAAAGCTATTGGTTGTCGTTGGGTGTACAAAATTAAATACAACTCTAATGGTTCTGTTGAACGTTATAAAGCTCGACTTGTAGCAAAGGGATGCACTCAGGTTGAAGGTATTGATTACACAGAAACATTTTCCCCTTCAATGAAACTTACTACACTTCGTTGCTTACTCACTGTTGTTGCTGCCCGAAAATGGTTCACCCATCAGTTGGATGTTCAAAATGCCTTTCTCCATGGTAATCTAGACGAGGAAGTTTATATGTCTTTACCACCAGGTCTTCGCCGACAGGGGGAGAATACAGTATGTCGGCTCCATAAATCTCTTTATGGATTAAAACAGGCTTCTCGCAATTGGTTCTCCATATTTTCTACAGCTATACAAAATGCAGGCTACACTCAGTCTAAAGCAAATTACTCTTTGTTTACTAAGAGTAAAGGTACTTCTTTCACTGCAGTTCTAATCTATGTGGATGATATTCTGTTGACAGGCAATGATCTCAAAGAAATTCAATATCTCAAGACTAGTTTACTCCAGAAATTTCTTATCAAAGATTTAGGAAATTTGAAATATTTTCTAGGCATTGAATTTTCTCGATCTAGAAAAGGAATTTTTATGTCTCAAATGAAGTATGCTCTAGACATCCTTCAAGACACAAGTCTTACAGGAGCACGTCCAAACAAATTTCCTATGGATCAAAATCTGAAACTTTCTTTAACTGAAGGAGAGAAGTTGAATGATCCAAGTAAATACAGACGGTTGATTGGCAGATTAATATATTTGACCGTCACTAGGCCTGACATAGCTTATTCAGTTCGTATGCTTAGCCAATTTATGCATGAACCAAGAAAACCACATTGGGAGGCAGCTCTTCGAGTTCTGAGGTACATCAAAGGCACTCCTGGTCAAGGACTCCTACTGCCATCTGAAAACAATTTAAGATTACAAGCATATTGCGATTCTGACTAGGGTGGTGAACTTCCAGACGGTCTATTTTTGGGTTTTGCATTTTCCTCGAAAATTCAATTATTTCTTGGAAGTCTAAAAAGTAGTCTAATGTGTCCAGATCATCAGCAGAAACTGAGTATCGAGCTATGACAAATACTTGTTTAGAGTTAACTTGGTTAAGATACATTCTTCAAGACTTGAATGTTCCACTGTCCGAACCAGCATTATTATATTGTGATAATCAAGCAGCATTACATATAGCATCCAATCCAGTTTTTCACGAACGTACAAAACACATTGAAATAGATTGTCATATAGTTCGAGAAAAGTTACAAGCTGGAATCATCAAACCGTGTTATGTTTCGACCAAAATGCAATTGGCAGATGTTTTTACTAAAGCTTTGGGAAGACAGCAGTTTGACTTTTTGAAGGACAAGTTGGGTGTGATCGACATACACTCTCCAACCTGAGGGGGAGTATTAAGAGGATATTTTGGAGATATATTTTAATAATTAGTTAGAATATATCTGAGATATTTAGGGAGTTTATAGATTTGATTAACCCTATATTTTATTTATTTACAAGATTTAGTTAGTTATATATTTTTTTTCTATTTTTAGGTTTTAGTTGATAGTTTGTATCCTATTTAAACGTGGTAAACCTGAATAAAGATCATACTTTCGATTCCAATTCTATTTCTATTTCTCATTCTTAACACACTCTTTTCCTCCTCACCATATCTAAACACTATAACTTTGATCCAGTATTGTCTTATATGGTTAACATTCCCTCTTTAATGTACAAGGACATTTTATAACTACCACGAAACTCAAAACATACAATAAATTCATACCAGTTTTAAAACATATCATATACTTCGAAATAGGGTTAGACTGCTTACTTGATCGTGGCGAGACGTGTCATCCAACTAAGTCATAGAGATATACGACTTTTTATTCTAAGTAAAATCTATATAATCTAAAATTTGAGTGCTCTAATATTAATCTGCCACAACACAAATTTGGAGGGTTCATGTAATAGCCCAAAAATAAATAAAGAAATAAACAAATAAAAATAATTATAAAAATAGTTAAAATAATAATAATAATACATTAATTAATTAATTAATTAATTAAAATAAAATAAATAAATAAATAAATAAAACCCACAGAAATAGTGAGGTAGTATTTCTTTGAAGCCATCTGCTACTACATTTTTCAGGTTAAGGCAAGACATTCCTTTACTAACCTTTTGTAGTTCAAACTCCTTTTTCCTCACGAACCGGTTCCGAACCACCACTAGTGTCTTCTCCATTATCCTCTGGCCTTAGAACGGGATTGTGGAATCCGGTGAGTGACTAAACTTGGGAGGGATTTTGTATATGTGAAGAGAGTGTTTGTGAAAGGTTTTTCTCAAGGTTTTTCACCAGGAAGAAGACCTTCCATATACAGTGATCACTCTATTTAAAGAGTCATGTTTGCATGTTCATACATGGACAACAGCAGTGTATGCTCGAGTCACGTTTGGAAGAAACTAGTCACATTCTCCTATAATACATTTTGGGAAATTTTAGTCCGAGAGGGTGTAGATATGATTTTGATGACTAGTCATACACCCTAGTGGCACAACAATAATGGTAAAGACCTATAATACATTTTGGGAAATTTTAGTCCGGGAGGGTGTAGATATGATTTTGGTGACTAGTCATACACCCTAGTGGCACAACAATAATGGTAAAGACCTATCTAACATGAAAACAAGTAAAAGGGGTTTGGAATGAGCATGCCGCCTTGGACAACAAATTATTTACAAAAATTGCTGAGACATGCAGCCATAGACAACACGCCATGGGCAATCGTGATCGTGACATCTGTCCCCACACAATTTATTGATATCTACATCAACCAACTCTTCATATACTCAGCATTGTAGGACGAGGCTGACTTTAGGTCTCTCGATGCGCTTCCAGCTGATCTCAGAATGAGGAGTCTCTTCCAATCTACTAGGAGCTGTTGAAAATAACTTCTCGGTTCGTTGACTCTTCATGTCTTCTCTGTTGGTGTCTTCCCTACTTTCTTCGCATGAAAATCTTTCTTCTTTGCATGACGTCATACCACCTGCTTCTGCTTGATGTCTTCTTGGTCAAAATAATAATGTTTCAAGTTACTGACGTGGACAACAAGGTTAGTCCGCATCCATAAGAGCAATTGGATCCTATATGATGTCTTCATAATCTTGTGGATAACTTCGACTAGTCCATAGTATTTTTGCACCAGTCTTTGGTTCTTGTTGCTTTGAACTTGAAGTTGATATGACGTTAACTTATATAAACTCTCTATTTTTCTTGAAATTGTTGTTGTTGACGCTTCCGACTGACCCTTCTCTTCATCCATCTGGTATTTCTGTGTGAACATGTGTTGCTTCAGTGACTTGTTTTTTTTCTTCCTTCTCCAATAGAGGCGTTGGCTTGGTATCTTTGCCCAGCATTTGAGTGATCATTGCAAGAGCCTCTGCAGGTCTAATAAACTTGACTGTTAACAAGTCATTTAGCTTTTCATAGAATTTAGCTAGCTATCCAGATTTCGTGGTATGATTCTTGCTTTTGGTGCGAGAGGTCTCGAGTTTGATAACCAAGAATGACCCAATTCACTCCTCTCGGAAGAGAATGTTTGCTCTTAACATCATTTTGTGTTTCACTTTCAATTGACATACCTATCCAGATTTAAAACTAATCTTGTGATTTATCTCTCCGGGTGAGAATAAACCCATTATCTAACCTTCTTGTTTTGCGTCGTGGTATTCCATGTAGTGGGTTGGTTCACTCGAGCTCCCCTTTTCAAATACAACAATGGCAGCAAGCGTAGATTCATCATGGCTAAGATTCTTTCTCAATTGTACTATCGTCATCATTTTCACCCCTCTTGGTTGGTGGATGTTTGTCTGAATGATCGTCATGTTAGACTCCATTATTACTAGGCATGTAACTTACCTAGAAAATTAATTCCAAGAAAATTTACCAAGTCGGGTTAGACTCCATTACTACTAGGCATGTAACTTACCAAGTCTCCAGCTTGATAATGAACTTACCAAGAAAATTAATTCTAAGATGCTTGTAGTTTGAACGATTGAGAGATCATCTCCTCTTGATTTCTTCTTCAATTGTGTTCCTTAACTTACCCTACAGCTAATTGTATAAGGCTCATTAAATGAATCAATCTCTAGACCAAGAATTTTGGACTCAAATTTCTAAATTTCAAACTTAAAACAGAAAGTAAACTGATGGGTTCCAACGTTCCAATATCTTTTAGCCTTTGATTTCTTAACCAAAGTGTTTCCTCTCATAGCCATAAAGTTGTACAAATTGGTTTAAAAGGATGATATTCATTATGGATGAGTAATTTCGCGATTTTCAGAATTCTTGGCTAAAAGTTGCATTAAGAAATTGAAAGCCTCCATTGGCTTATTTTTCTTCCCGCCCTCCTTACAAACTTAGTATTTGTGCAAGTTAGATATGGAGGCTGACTATTTATAGTAAAAATATATACTAAATATTTATATATAGTAGGCAGTTATATCTATTAAAGCTATATGTAATAAACTGAAATCATATATTTACCCATCAGTCAATTCTTTCAAAATGTACATTTCTCATTCTTCATATCCTTTATTTGCATACCTGAAGTCATTAATACAAAACATTTAGTCAATATTTCTCCTTACATTTTCACTATCATGTTTTTCTTGTTCATTTCGATCGAGTGTGTGCGTTGTTGTGTGATCCTAACAACTGGTGTCAGAGCGAGGCAAGATTCGCCATGATCTGTGAATATGGAAAGTTCAAAGACTGGAATTGAAAAGTTTGATGGATTCGATATAAGTTTCTAGAAGATGCAGATTGAAGATTATCTGTACCAGAAAGATCTTCAGAAACCTCTTTTGGGGGTGAAGCCGGATACCATGATCACAGAGGGTTGATTTAGTTGAAGCTGTCCAGAAACATGACGTTCAACCTCATCAAAGAGAAGACGACATCAGGCCTATTAAAGGTGTTGTAAAATATGTACGAAAATCCGTTGGCTATGAACAAGGTGTATGTAAGGACCGTGCTGACACGATGACTCAAAAAGGTGGGTAAATTTTTCCTTCTTGATAAAACCATTAAAATTTATAACCTAATTTTCATTATACCAAAATAGTGCGCGCACATTACTAATTTAAAATACGACGTAATGATTAAAACACAAAATAAGGAACAGACACAAAACATTTTAAAACAAAGGGTTGAAGACGACGGGTAAGGTTTGTCTATGGCACCTGCTCCAGAATCCGCTTCCGTTCTCGACCAGCTCCTTATCACCTGGAAAAAAAATGGAGAATAAGGAATGAGTACAAGACTCAGTAAGTAGCCTACTTGTAGGCTCTTAATCGTGTCCTTGATATGCTAGGGTACCACATTCTTTATTCTTGCTTGTTCTTGATCTTTTTCTTGTTGTAAGTACTTAGGCCCTCTAATTTTTGTTCTTGACTTGGGTTTCTTATCTTGATCTTTCTTGAGAACCTTGGTCCTTGAATCCTAAAACCATGGTTTTCCTTTAAGGGTCTTAGTACTATGGTTTCTGGTTCTTGGTTCTTTGTTCCTGATTCTTGTCCTTAGAACTAGGATTTTGATCCTTGTTCTATTCCTTGATCTTTCTCTTGTTCTTGGTACTTTCTTGGTTCTTGTTTTGTTCCTGATTCGTTCTCCAAGACACTCCCCCTAGGATTTACGGCACTAGACATGCAACTGACAATCCTGTGTCCAAGGCTTCATGCGTTTCAAGCGACATAGCCTTAACCTACGTCCAAGGCTTCATGCGTTCCATGCGACGTAGTCTTACCGAATCTTAGGGCTTGCCCTTCGATACGATCTGCTTAATCATATGCCCAAGGCTTCACGTGTTCCAAGCGGCATAGTCTGAAAACCTACATCCAAAGCTTCTTACGTGCCAAGCGATGTAGTCTTAATACTGCATCAAGGGCTTGCCCCATAATACAGTCTACTTAACCTATGCCCAAGGCTTCATGCGTTCCATGCGGCATAGTCTGAAAACCTACATCCAAGGCTTCTTACGTTCCAAGCGATGTAGTCTTAATACTGCATCAAGGGCTTGCCCTATAATATAGTTTGTTTAAGCTACGCTCAAGGCTTCATGCGTTCCAAGCAACATAGTCTAAGTCATGAGCATGATGTACCGTGGGAGGTCTTAAGAGGTTCTTGATTCGTGGCTAAGGTAACGTACTCTCTTCTTGTTCCTCTGTAACTTTAGACTACTCCCCTTAATAGACTGTAAAGGTCACTTGCTCGGTGCATACTTAAACATGGCATCCTACAAGTCTGTAGGGCATCTCTTCTAGGTGAAGGAAACTTGAGGCATGACATCCTGCAAAGGAAACATGGTGCAGGGCATCCCACCTAGAAGAAGAATTCTTGGGCATTGCTTGGTAGGAGGTCATGGGTCACTTTGGACATGATTAGAGTATTACCTAGCATTCTTAAGTTTCTGTTTCTGAGTTTGGGGACCTTAGTCCCTCGTCCTTGAGTGGTACCTAGCATTCTTCTTACTTGGGTAGTTGTAAAGCTTGTGTGTTGTTGTTCTTGGTTCTTAATCTTTTAACTTTCTAAGGTCCTTAATTTCTTGAGGCATAAGTTGTAACTTGTATTTGTAACCATATGAACCCATCTTAGTGTAAGTTTTTCTGGAAGGCCATAGATTCCTAGGGAGTTCTTTAGAGGGTTCTAGAAGAGTCTAAAGTCTTGTGGTGTTTCCTTTATGTGTTTCTTGGATCCTAACTTGGTTTAGGTTCCAAACTTACTCCAATCAACTTGAAACCTTAAACTTATCTTCATGTCCTTCATAATCGACCTTATAAGAAGTAGCAAATCATTTGAAGCACGTATAGACCTTGAAATCTCTTAAGTAGTCCTAGGGGCATTTTGGTCATTTTACACCTAATTCTTGGTTTTGCTACTTAATGTGTTCCAATCGCTTTTCAAACTTCACTAAATCATCAAACATCATAAAATAAGATCTACTTAAGGGTTTTATAGCGTTTGGATGTCATCTAGGTCATGAACCGTAGGTAAATGTCCTTAGGGGCATTATGGTCATTTTGCACCATTTCTTGGTTTACCTACTTATCCTTATCCAATGACTAACAAACTTCATATATAACCTCAACATGCTATAGTATCCTCGGCCTTAAAATTTCATAGGCAGCAGAGTTCATTTAGTGGGTTATTTTAACGTTACGTAAATCTCGAGCAATTTATTCGGTTCAAGGTCTTAACTTACGGTTCCTAGGGTTTTTCTTTCATAGATCCTAATTTCATACTTGGTTTAGGGTTCATATTAAAATCCAAGGGATCCCTACAAGTATTTCTTAACAAAAAGTCCAAGGTGGCTACTTAGACGCGCCCTCCCCAACTCCTATCACGCTGTTTCTCCCCTCGATTCCTTCATAAAACTTAATGACGGTATTACAAAGAAGAGCTAGAGATTGATTTCATACCTTTTCATGGATCGTAGCCTAAGATATTTGCTTCCAAAGTTCATCCAAAATATGATTTCTCGCCCGAGTAAAAAACATATAATTTCTTATTGGGTAGCTGATTCTTGGGGTTTTCGAGGCTCGATTTCTTCACGAAACCTCTTCCTTATTATTCCCTCAAGATAAAGGAATTGGTTTGGAGGAACGACTTTGAGTGTGGGATATTAATTTTGAGAAGCCACTCTCGATCTGCAAGTTACCCGACACCTCCGATTTTCAATCTCTTGGGTATCTTATTCTACGACATTTCAGCTCTCCATTCCTTCAGAACAGTTACTCGAATTCTTCCTATGAAGCTAGAGGAATCCTTAATTTGAAGGAAAAGAGGCTGTAGATAGGAATTCGACACTTACCCCCAATTTGAACCTGGAACAAATTTTCTTTAATTGGGAACAGTCCTGAGGTTATTTCTCTTCGTGGTCTTCTATAGAAACATTCTCTGGAGGTGCAGAAACCTATTGGGGTCATCCTTTCTTGAAGAATACTTGTACATCCTTGGATTGGAATTTTGAGTTTTCCTTGAAGCTCTTTAGTGGCAGATTGGATTGGGAGAATTGTTTCTAGGCACTTTCAGGACTCTATTCCTTCATAAAACTTGTGGGTAATCTTATTTAGAAGTTATAGGAACAAGTTTGAAAGGAAATGGTGGAGAATTTTTCTCGAATTTAGAAGAAACCCGAGAGTAGGAGACCAAAAATCTAAACACTTATTGCCAATGATTGGGAGCTCGAACTTGCTCGATTCTTGTTCCAAACGATTGCCCCAACTTCATAATTTATAGGGAAAACTTAAACAGAAATTGGGAGCTCCAGAATCGTCGTGAATTATCAATTGGACTTTCTGAAAAATTCGTCGAAAATATCTACTCCGATCAGAGACTCGCCAACTTTCGTTTTGAATCCTAGCCGTTGGATGTTATGATCCGTGAGTTCTAAAACATATCCAGGTTTGGAGGAGATCCAACAGCTGAGAGTCGAGATTCGAAAATTTTGTGCAGAAGGTACTGTGAAGGTTCTAATTTTTTAGCAGAATGGCAAATCCATAATTATCCTTAACTTCAAGGGTATTTTGTAATTTGCCACTTTCAGAATATTTTATTATTATTTTCTCTAATAATCCATAATTTTTCCTAAAAATTCTTCATCCCTCGTTCGTCATTTTTTCCTTCTTGACCATCTTGAAATTCCTTCTAGATAAGGAATTAAAAATCTACAAAGATCCTTGATAATTGGAAAAATGACCTTTCCGTCCTTTTCGCTTACGATTTCATTCTCAATCCTTCTCCAAAAGTCTTAAGTCCTTAATAATACTTCCTAAGGTCTAGAAATGACTTACTAAGACCCCTTTCCTTGCTTAATCCAAAACAATTTCTTTCCATGGATCCTTTGGGTCTTGCATAGGTGTCTTTCCTTCATTTTTGGGGTGTTATAGTGTATTTGATGCAGAGGTTGTTTAATCTACAAATGTCGTAAGGTAGCTTTGTTGCAAATCATATAAATTAGTTCAACGTGATTGAAAGTCAATTGAGCTCGGTGGAAATTATGTTCAAAAATGAAATTAAAGCATTGATTTTGATGTCATCTTTACCCGAGTCGTGGTATACTGTTGTTGCTGCAATCAACAGTTCATGAGGATCTGATAAACTGAAGTTTGATGAAATTCGAGATGTCAGCGAAAATATTCCCAAATAGAAAATGGAGATTCATCAGGCAATGCTCTTAGTGTTGATCGAAGCGAACAAAGTAAATCAAAGAGCCCAAACAAACATGGGCGATCAAAATCAAGGAACCGAAAAAAACTCCAAACAAACCAAACGTGGAGAAAAATGACACTTTCGGACATATAGTACAAAATTGAAGAAAAACAAAATCACAAATTTGAAGATGACAATGACTCTATCTATTCAGCAAAAGATATAAGGATGCTCTACTTCCTAGCGTGAACAGCCCAATTGAATTATGGATTTTAGATTCAGTTGCTTCGTTTCATTTATCTTCATGTAAGGAATTGTTTCAAAATTTCAAATAAGGAAATTTTGGGAAGGTGTATCTTGCCGACAACAAAACGTTGGAGATTGAAGGGAAGAGAGATGTCTGCATACAAACTCTAGCAGGAAATGAGTGGACATTATAGGATATCAAATATATTCCTGATCTCAAGAAGAATTTGATCTCTATTGGTCAGTTGGATAGCACAGGTTTTGCAGCCAAGTTTCGAAAGAGTTTAGGGAAGATTGTGAAGGGTGTCATGGTGGTAGCATGACACAAAATCTGGAACCCTATACACCGCTGTAGGGTGAACTCTATACATGAGTATAATATATTGATATGGGTGTTTCTGAGAGCTGCCTTATGGAAAAATATAACCGAGTTAGCTTCACAAAGGCTACCAGAGAACCAAAGAAAGTGCGATTGAAAATGATCCATATAGACGTTTGGGAACCATCTCCAGTTTCATCATTTCTAGTACCAAAATTCCATTGATTAGATTGCTTAGGGTTAGATTGCTTACTTGATCACGGCGAGACGTGTCATTGAGCTGAGTCATAGAGATATACGACTCTTTATCCTAAGAAAAAATCTGTATAATATAAAATCTGGCTGCTCTGATATCAAACCTAATTAGCGATTTCTAATTAGCGATTTTACTGTCCCCTACGTAGGAAAGATGGGTTAAAATGAAAATTTTACCCTAGATTTTCCTATTTTTTTTTTTTTACTATTTTCTTTTATACTTTTAATTAGTTTTAAAAATTTTTGTAACTATTTTTTTCTTCCATATCATATTTAAATTCGGTCTCTAAATCTCTCAATAAATTCCTAAAAATTTGAACTTAAAAAAAAATTGAGAAATTAATCCTCATTTGAACTCGTGTTACAACATAACATAACATAATACATGTCAAACACTCACAAAATCCGACACGTGGAGGGGCTACGGAGCACGCATGTTTAATACCTCATACAATTCATCCAACCAAGCCAATAGTAACACCACTTACCTGGTTGGTCCAAAGAGAAGTCACTAAATTTTTTGTATTGATGTTCGTTAGATCATACCCATCGATGTCTAGTTCCAAAGCTAAATCCATACCGACTTCCTTCTCTCTCTTTCTTTTTCTCCTTCTTTATTCAAATCCGCATTGGTTAGGGATATAGAAAGAATGAGTTGGAGATTGAGAAATGGGGAGAGAAATAAAGAATGTGATGGAGGAAGAGGAGGAAATGGGAGGAAGTGGAGAACATGGATAAAATGAGTAGGTTAAGCCAGTTTGAACTCCTAGTACCTTAAATAAAGTTGGTCTCCTCTAATAAAACAGGAATTTCTCTTAAGATCATTAAAATCTTATAGACTCGAAGCTCAATATCATAAATACAATTATGCTTTATCTTGAACACGCCAACCATGAAACTAAAGTCGGTTCAATTTAACTCCATTTTATTGCCATCTTGAATGATGTATAAGGTATATTCTTGGTTTACCTTAAAGTTGTTGTGGCATGATAGTTTATATTAGTTAAGCTTTTTGCAAAATCACAGTTAAAAGGCAACAACGATGAACCTAGTTCTATTAGTCATTTCAAAGACAATTTCTTTCTCCATCTTATCGGTAATAACAGTTCAACAAAATCCATATTATGCAAAGAAACAAGTTTACAACTCATAACACCAACTACCTAAATTATGGCCTAAAAAATTGAAAACATAAGTTGTAGTTGATAATTACTCAAAAATTTCCCTAAATCAATAAACTCGTATCCAATTAGTCAATCCTAAAGATTGTAACTAGCATAGAGTAATTGAAGCTCCACATGAAGTAATTTAAAGTTCCGGTTACTTAACTGAAGTTTATCTCATCTTTAATGAAGCATAATTTGCACTTAGGTTCATGAAATACTTATAGACTCCAACTCTGAGTACTATTAATGCAATTATGTTTCATATGAGTTTGTCATGAATGAAACTAAGGTGAATTCAATACAACTTTATTTTGTTGTCATACAAGGCAAAATAGAAGAATTAAATCAAACAAACTGATGAACTGAACTGAATCAATCCAACCCAAATTGATTAGTCTGTTTCCTTTGTTGGGTTGTTGGTTTATTTGATAACCCTTGTATGTTATAACAATTCAATATAACATGCCTTACTTACATGTAAAATATTAGACCATCAACTTTTCATTTTATAGCCGTCCAACCACTCAGAGAAAAATATATGTGAGTAGAAACTAAAAATATTAGGTATTTAAGAAAAGACATTTGGTTTAGTGGTACGACCCTCGCTTAGGGTGCAACCTCAAATGCCCCTATGTCTAAATCTTTTCTTATCCAAGGACTTCATATTTATATAAACTTGTTGTTCCTATTATTTTAATTTTCAAACATACCTCTTAATTTCTCTACACCAATTGTTGGGCAACAAAGTTGACATAAAGGAATTAGAAAAGAGATATCAAAACTTAAGCATGTTCGCAATGGCTTGGCCATTCAGCAACAACCTAAAGTCTTTCTTCACATCCCATGGTTTTATACTTACCATCTTAGGAAATAAAGAAAAGAAAAGAAGAAAAACAAAAATTAAGTCGATTAAAACTGTAATGATAATGCTCTTAATATCATTTCATGTTTCCCACTTTCAGTAAGTATGCCTATCCAAATCTTAATTAGGTCTAGAAGAAAGCTCTTTGTTCTTATTATGTTATTGTTTTGTTCTCCAAGACACATTCTACATCCAAGGATTCAGTTCAAGCGCATCGAGGACTTCTTGTGTTTCCTGCAATACGACAAAATACGACCTTAATACCTAGGCCCAAGGATTCATACATATGTTTTCATTTTTACGACATAATGAGTAGGGATAATTTTTCATTTTTACTATTATTGATGACGAGACATATAGGGTTTTGTAACATAAGAATCATGAGGATGTAGCTCATATTGTAAAGTGCTTGCTTTGTATGCAAGAGGTATAGGGATTGATACCTTACATCTCCAAAATAAAACTATCTATTATTAAATATATTTTTTACTTTCAATTTTCCCTTATTCATGACATGTTGAGTAGCGATATTTCTTCATTTTCACTATTATTTATGATGGAAAATTTAGGGTTTTGTGATAAAAGAATTGTGGGTATTTTGCCCAAATTTCTTCATTTTCACTATTATTTATGATGGAAAATTTAGGGTTTTGTGATAAAAGAATTGTGGGTATTTTGCCCAAATTGTAGAACACTCGCGTTGTAACGCCCCTAATTTTCTTTAACCTAATTAGTGACGTCACCCATGCATACTTATCTCATTAAGCGGAAGCTCATCATAAATAACCTTGAAATAGTCTTTCATAAAATTCATGAATTCAAAACATTACCTAAACTCCGAAAATAAACCTTCAATACTGAATCCAAAATAAATCCAAATAAAACGATACTCAATCCTATAACTTAAAACAGCCTAATAAAAGTAAACTCCTAAAGATATCCCGTCTCCAACTTCCATGGTGGCCTCAGCTCCGCCGTCAACCGTACATTGGCGCCTTGCCTTTACCTGAAAAATGTAGGTAGCACGTGGCTTGAGTATTTTATGAAATACTCAGTAAGTCACCCCACTGTTGGGGTTAGGAATGCAAACACATGCAACATATGAGCGGGACCTAACTTTTCATAAACTTTTCATAGCCTTGGGCGCTTTTCTATTCCGGGTAGGGTTGGATGTGTGGTACTCCTTCACACATGGCCCATGTACGTGTACATGAACCCACCAGGCGGGCTCTTTACGTACCCCCTGGGCCTGACTTGGTCGGGCACAACGTGTTACACGTAGCCGGACACCACAGAACAGAAAAGGGCCCGCATGATATCATGGCGAACATAAATATCGTATTTCATTCTTTCGTATCATAAAGGGGAAGAATCCCGATGCACGTGACATACATATATGCATGAGGTCCCTTAACATATTTAACATGGCATTACATAAGCAGTGCTAACATCGCATTTACGTTTCTTACATCACATGGCATCTCACATGACTTACATAAACAGGTAACAGTCAACACAAGTTCATACATCACATAACATACACAATCTATACATCACATAATCATATCACATAAAATATGGTGCATGCAGGGGCCACAGGGCACGCACCATCATACAACACGTAGAAAGCTAACTCCAACAGTAAGGTCACTTACCTCGATGGTCTTGGTTGAAGTCACTCACAATGAGCTAATCCCAGCGGTTAAATATGTCCTATGATAACCACATAAAAATTTAGAACCTTTCATAAGGTACCCTAGCTAAACCTCATGCTATTTATCAAAATAAACCCTCGACCTAATCTGTCTTTAACGTTTAGGAGCCATACTGACCTCGAATGGTAAAACTAAGGGCAGAAACGGCTTTGGAAGGGCCAAAAACCTTGGAATTGATATATTATAGTGATACCGATTCACCAAGCCGAGCTGCCGAGCCGACCAATTAAGCTGCCAAGCTGAGCTGCGGGATTTGACGGAGCCGAGCCGCCGTACACGTCAAGCCGAGCCGAGAGCACGCGTGCGGAGCCGAGACCAAGGCTGCAGTGCGCGTCCGCGTTGGGCCGAAACGCACAGGGCCCGCGTTCGTTCCGTGGGCTGGTCCAGAGGCCGAACGTGAACCCGACCCGTTTTCCTTCGTCTTCCTTACCCGAAATCTCACGAAAACCCTAATCGTTGCTGCGCCGCCAACGACGACGTCACAACCCCGATTCCGGCGATGCGACGACACCCCTCGCCTATTCCGACCGACGCACAACGATATTCAACACCGATAGCCTCGGTCGCTTCTCCCTCCGGCCACTCACCGAAGAAAACTCCAGCGAACCGCCTCACACGTTTTTTTCCTGGCTAACCCTCTCGATTTTTCCGTACTCTCAGATACCCTTGAAAACCCTAAACGTTTGGAGAGCAAAAGTTGTTTCCAATGAAGGAGGAGAGTTGTATATGGGAATATAAAAGGTCTTTATGACTTTTCCATTAAGGTAGAAATTTCCTTGCTAGAAATCATACCTTTTCCAGCGACAATAAATGCAGCATAATATCTTTTCGTTTTGGCAGCAAAAATAAAAATCTTAGCATAAAATAAATAAAACAAAAATTCGAATCCTTACACGCGTAGCATGCGAAAGGTACAGAGATCTATATCCTGCATCTGCAAAAGGAACTATTTGTTATTAATATTTTATTTCTATTAAATCTTTCCTTATTTATGACATAATGAACCAAGATATTTTTTCATTTATGCAATTATTGATGACGGAACATTTAGGATTTTCTGATGTAAGAATTGAGTGGGATGTAGATCAAATGGTAGAGCGCTCGCTTCCCGTGTGGGTAGTACAGGGATCGATACCTTGCATCTCCAAATGAATGGATTACTAAATATATTATTTCTTTTCAAAATTTTCATATTTATGACATAATGAGCAGGGATAGTTTTTCATTTTCACTATTATTGATGACGAGACGTTTAGGGTTTTGTGATGTAAGAATCGTGGGGATGTAGCTCAGATGGTAGAGTGCTTACTTTGCCTGCGTGAGGTAAGGGGATTGATACCCCGCATCTCCAAAAGAAAACTATTTATTATTAAATATGTTATTTCTTTTCAATTTTTCCTTATTCATGACATGTTAAGTAGCGATATTTCTTCATTTTCACTATTATTGATGACGGAAAATTGAAAGTTTTGGGATGCAAGAATTGTGGGGATGTAACTCAAATGGTAGAGCGCTAGCTTAGCATTAGAGAGGTACGGGTATTGATACCCCACAGTACCCACATCCCCAAAATAAACTCTATTCAATCTTTCCTTATTTATTTAATAATAAGCGGAGATATTTTTTCATCTTCACTATTATTGATGACGGGATGTTTAGGATTTTCTAATGTAAGAATCATGGGAATGTAGATTAGATTGTATATCGCTTTCTTAACATGCCAGAGGTATGGGGATCGATTCCTCGCATTTCTAAAAGAAACTATTTGTTATTACTATTTTATTTCTATTGAATTTTTCCTTATTGATGGCATAATGAGTAGCGATATTTTTTCATTTTTACTATTAGTGATGACAAGACATTTAGGGTTTTGTGACATAAGAATCGTGGGGATGTAGCTCAGAAGGTAGAGCGCTTGGTTTGCATGCGAGAGGTACGGGGATCGGTTCCCTGCATCTCCAAAATAAAACTATCTATTATTAAATATGTTATTTCTTTTCAATTGTTCCTTAGTCATGACATGTTGAGTAGCGATATTTCTTTTCACTATTATTGATGACAAAACTATCTATTATTAAATATGTTATTTCTTTTTAATTGTTCCATCTATTATTAAATATGTTATTTCTTTTCAATTGTTCCTTAGTCATGACATGTTGATGACAGGAAATTTAAGATTTTGTGGTGCAAGTAATGTGGGATGTAGCTCAGATGGTAGAGCGCTCACTTAGCATGCGAGAGGTATGGTTATTGATACCCCACATCTCCAAAAGAAACTATTTTAAACAATTTTTTATTAATAATTTATTTCTATTCAATTTTTCCTTATTTATGACGGAAAAATTTAATGTTTTGTGAAGTAAGAATCATGGGGATGTAGCTTGATGGTAGAGAACTCGCTTTCGAGAGGTATGGGGACTGGTACTCGCATCTCTCAAGGATAACTATCAATTATTAAATATATTAATTATTTTCAATTTATTTTTATTTATGACATAATGTGCATAGATATTTTTTTCATTTTCACTATTATTGATGACGAGACATTTAGGGTTTTGTGATGTAAGAATCGTGGGGATGTAGCTCAGATGGTAGAGCGATCACTTTGCATGCGGAGATGTAGCTCAGATGGTTTTATTTCTATTCAATCTTTTCTTATTTTGACATATTGAGCATAGATATTTTTTTATTTTCACTATTATTGTTGATGTTAGGTTTAGGATTTTATGACGCTCAGATGGTAGAGCGCTCGCTTCGCATGTGAGAAGTACGGTGCGATACCCTGCTTCTCCAAAGGAATCCTACTACCAAATATTCTATTTGTATTTCAAATTTTTCTTATTTATGACATAATGAGCGGGATAGTTTTCATTTTCACTATTGTTGATGATGGGACATTTAGGATTTTGTTATGTTGTTGGGATGAGGTAAGATGGCACTCTTTGAATACAAGAGCCACCGGGATCAATACACCGTATCTCTAAATAACTATTTGTTATTAATATTTTATTTTTATTCAATCTTCCCTTATTTATGACATAATGAACAGAGATATTTTTTCATTTTCACTATTATTTATGATGGGAAGTTTAAAGGGTTTGTAATGTAAGAATTGTACGGATGTAGCTTAAATGGTAGAGCGCATGCTTTGCATGCGAGATGTACGGGGATCGCTATCATGCATCCAAAGGAAAACTATCAATTATTAATCTTATTTATGGCATAATGATCAAAGGAAGTTTTTCATTTTCACTATTATTGATGACGGGACGTTTAGAATTTTGTGATGTAAGAATTGTGGGGATGTAGGTAAGATGGTTGAGTGCACTCTTTGCATGCGAGAGGTATGAGGATTTTGGGTTTTGTTATGTAAGAAATGTGGGGATGTAGCTAAGATGCTAGAGTGCATCTCAGAAACTCATTAATATTTTATTTCTATTCAATTTTTTCTTATTTTTGATATAATGAGAAGAAATATTTTTTCATTTTCACTATTATTGATGACGTGCCGTTTTGGATTTTGTTATGTAAGAATTATGGGGATGTAGCTACGATGGTAGAGTGCATCTCCTAAAGAAACTATTCGTTATTAATATTTTATTTCTATTCAACTTTTCCTTATTTTTGACATAACGAGCATAAATATTTTTTCATTTTCACTATTATAGATGACGCGCAATTTTGGGTTTTGTTATGCAAGAATTGTTGGAATGTAGATAAGATGGTAGAGTGCTCTGTTTGCATGCGATTGGTATGGGGATCGATACCCCGAACACCCCGCTTTGTATTCCTAAATGCTCTATAATATGGTGGTGCCTTAATGGGATAGATATTTTATATGGATTGTATATGCCTTTAAATGTGGTTTGCTACACGAAAAAAAAAAAGATAGGGATAGTTAAATTTTTAAGTCACTTTTGAAAAGTATGGTGTGAGATAAATATTGCCTATTATTTCTAAGAATATATTAAGTCTTCGGACTAATGTTTGTCATTTGTAGACATGACATATAATAGAGGAATTCATAGTACCGTTCTCCTTTAGAGCAATTCATAGTACCACTTATTGTTCTCCTTCGAAAGATGTTTATGGATTTAATCTGCCTATTATTTCTAAGAATATTAAGTCTTGGGACGAATGTTTGCCATTTGTAGAGATGACATATAATAGAGCAATTTTTCATAGTACCGTTCTCCTTTAGAGCAATTTATAGTACCACTCATTGTTCTTCTTTTGAAGATGTTTATGGATTTAATCCACTTACGCCTCTTGATTTGCTTCCTATTCATTCTAATATTTTTGTGAGTAAAGCAACCACAAGTAAGGCAAATCTAATCAAAACTGTAACGACCCAAAATTTTCTACTTAATTTAAGGTCGCTACTGTATATGTACCATAAACATTGAATGCGGAAGACTTCATTTAAATTCCATAAAACATAACCTTTATCTTAAAACACAGCCATAGACATACGTGTTTCGAAAACATCTTTAAAACGGCAAAACAAAAAACTAAATAAAATAAATAAGCGTTTAAGTTAAAAACATCCTATTCTAGCCTAAGTCTAAGAAAATAAATACCACTATCCTATACATGTGCCATGGTCTCGAGTTGTGATGTTGTCGTCAGCCGTACAGGAATGTCTTGTCTTAACCTGAAAAATGTAGTAGCACATAGCTTGAAATACTCAGTAAGTGACCCCACTATTAAGGTTAAATGCAACAATCACATGCAATGAGATGATGAGTCCTATCTTTCATTCCGTTTTTCCTACGGTGCCGTCCTAACGGATAATTTTGGACGTGTACCATATACTCTACACACAGCCCATACGTGCGAGTATGGGCTCACCAGCTAGTTCGCTCACCGCTGGGCCACTTTCCTTATCCGGTGGACATACTCTAGGAGCCTCTCAGGCCGGACACCCGCTAGAACTAGTAACCGTCACGGCAGCGCTATGCAAAGCATAACGATCGTTGTCCTGCCATTGGATGTACGTGTTCGTACCCTCGTGATGGGATAGGGGTATCCCCCCAAATGCATGAGCACACATAATGTATGAGGTCCAAAAACTTTTCCATTTTCATTATCCTTTAATACAACCCCGCTAGCATTGTGTACATATCATATCATTTTTCATATCGTTTCATATATCGTTCATCATTCATGTCATATCGTTTCTCATTCTTCAGTTCTCAAATCATACATAGTTCTAACGGTGTTATATTTCATGTCATTTATCGTAATTTCATGTCATTCATATTATGCTGTATACACACAATTTAAGAGACCTAACATAATGTTCTATGCTTTTAACATATCATTTCATCATATACACATCATACCATGACATATTGCATCACAATGTATCATGTCATAAACAAGTCATAATATAAACACTTCGTAGTCATATCGTTCTCTAACTTATCATAGCATTAACATTCTTTGTAACGATTCATATTTTCTATTTTTGCCTTATTTGGTTAAGATTTTATTTTTATTTCTATGAAGAACAAGATATTATGTTATGCATTTATTCCGATCGGAAAATGTGCAATTTTAAACGAGGAAGTTATTAGAAATTGTAATGGTGTGGGTTTCTGGAATAAAATCAAATCAAATAAAAATAGAATAAATAATTAAATGTAATCTCCCCCGAAATCGAGGGATTTCCTGCCAGACTTTTATTACCTAATAGAAACATTCTCATTTATCTGAGTTTCCTTATCCTAGAACCCTAGAATGCAATTGTTTCATATTATTTTTATATTCGTATGCCCAACCTTTTACCTCCCTTGAAAACGATTTTCTCTCCAACCTTTCCTCCAGAACTTTGGGTGGCTCTTCGGAGGAAGAATCGGGTAAGTAAGGCAAGGTTTTTGGAATAGGGTCGAGCCGCAGACGCACACCCAATAGCTCCGGTAGCTTCACACGCGTACACAGTGCGGGTCTGCTCGCACGTCTACGAAATCGGCTTGGTTCCGTCAATTCCCGTAGCTCGACTTGGCAGCTTAGTTGGCCGGCTCGGCAACTAGGCTTAGCGGCAAGGTATCACTATAATATATCGATTTCAAGGTTTTTAGCCCTTTCGAAGTCGTTTCTGCCCTCAGTTTTACCATCTGAGGTCTGTATGGTTCCTATATGTTAAAGACAGATTAGGTTGGGGGTTTATTTTGATAAATAGCATGAGGTTTAGCTAGGGTACCTTATGAAAGGTTCTAAATTTTTATGTGGTTATCATAGGACATATTTAACCGCTGGGATTCCCTCGTTGTGAGGGATTTCAACCAAGACCATCGATGTAAGTGACCATGCGATGTAGCACTATTTATGTAATGCCATGTTAGATATGTTAAAGAATGATAAGCGCCTACAATGCTGGAATTTGCAAAGCTAGAGGTCCTTCTAGAATCCTTGCAAAACGTTCACAGAGAAAGCTAACTTAACGGATTGATTCCAACCAAGAGCTGGTTAGAAGATGAATGACTCTTAGATCGAACTTGGAATCTATGATGGTCACTCTTAGATACCAAGACAATTCACTCCAGAATTAGCTTGATCAAAACTAATTCAATGAATCGGTTTAAACATCAAACCTAAAGCAAGGTTTGAAAAAGAATAACACCAAAAGGGTATCAAGAAAACACAAATGTTTTTTTTCTGTATTCAACAAAAATCTATGAGTATTACATGCCTTTAAATAGGCCCAAAAGATAACCCTAACAAAATAAAGTTCAGCCACCAACCACTAATAAATGCTAATAAATGCTGTTAAATACAAATTGAAGAATATAAGGCAATTCATACAAACTTTTAATAAATGCTATTAAATATAAATGGAAGAATATAAGGCAATTCATAAATTGTCTTAATTGGTAGTTCAACTACCAAAGAAAAGTCTTCTAATCACTTTCCAATGTCAGCCACTCCATTATTTTCTTGATTTGATACTTGAATCTTCTTTGTATTGCTTCTTATAATTGCTCGTTCGGGTACATGCACGTGATCAGTTGTTGGATTCATATCAGGACCTCATGCATATATGTATGTCACGTGCATCGGGATTCTTCCCCTTTATGTTACGAAAGAATGAAATACGATATTTATGTTCGCCATGATATCATGCAGGCCCTTTTCTGTTATGTGGTGTCCGGCTACGTGTAACACGTTGTGCCCGACCAAGTCAGGCCCAGGGGGTATGTTTATGAGCCCGCCTGGTGGGTCCATGTCCACGTACATGGGCCGTGTGTGAAGGAGTACCACACACCCAACCCTACCCAGAATAGGAAAGCGCCCAAGGCTATGAAAAGTTAGGTCCCGCTCATGTGTTGCATGTCTTGATCGAAAGGAAAGAATTAGTTCAACGTGATTGTCAGGAGCCGTGGTATACTTTTGTTGCTCTAATCAACAGTTCACGAGGATATGATAAACTAAAATTTGATGAAATTTGAGATGTCAGTGAAAGTATTCCCAAATGGGAAATTGGAGATTCATCTGTCAATACTCTCTGATTGAAAGGAAAGAAGTAAATCAAAGAGCAAATCAAAGAGCCCAAACAAACATGGGCGATCAAAATAAAGAAATCGAGAAAAATATCCAAACAAACCATCAAAGAGCCCAAACAAACATGGGCGATCAAAATAAAGAAATCAACAAACCATCAAAGAGCCCAAACAAACATGGGCGATCAAAATAAAGAAATCGAGAAAAATCTCCAAACAAACCAAACGTAAAGTGTTGAAATTGTGGAGAAAAATGACACTTTCAGACAGATTGTACAAAATTGAAGAAAAGAAAAATCACAATATATTATTTCTTTTCAATTTTTTCTTATTTACGACATAATGAGAAGGGATAATTGTGGGGATGTAGCTCAGATGGTAGAGAAATCGTTTTGCATGCGAGAGGTGCGAGGATCGTTACCATGCATCTCCAAAGAATACTATCAATTGTTAAATATATTATTTCTTTTCAATTTTTTTCTTATTTATGACATAATGAGGAGAGATAGCTTTCATTTTCACTATTTAGTTTTTCATTTTCACTATTATTTATGACGGACCTATGAGTTTTGTGATGTAAGAATTGTGGGGTTGTAGCTAAGATGGTAGAGTGTTCTCTTTGCATGCGAGAGGTACAAGGATCGATTGCCTAGTTTTCTTTTATTAATGATCAAACAGTAGAATTGATTGTATTTGTTGAGTTTTATGTCCTAGAACTCAGTTCAATAAATTTATTATTTAAGTTTATTCGGTAAAGATTGTTATTGAATAAAGTGAATGTTACGATCATTAATCTAAATCCAATAAACTAAGAACACTCTGATTACTTGAACTAAACTAAGAACACTCTGATTACTTGAATTATAGGTAGAGACATCAGAGTGGATCAAGTTCAAGTATATAGTCAAAATGATCTATAGTACAGGGATTGATTACTCTGATTACTTGAACTATATGTAGAAACATCAGAGTATATCAAGTTTAAGTATATAGTCAAAATGATCTATAAAAAACAGGGATTGATTACTTGAACTATATGTAGAGACATCAGAGTGGATCAAGTTCAAGTATATAGTAAAAATGATCTATAGTACAGGGATAAGGTTGAGTACCTTATTCTGAGGACATTATGAATGCGGCCCACTTTTCTCAACCTTATTCTGGGGACACTATGGATGCGTCCCACTTTTATATATGATATAAACCATGTGATCACTAAATTGTACATGTGAGTGGGGGCGTCCTATGCAATGAGTATTGCATAAGATCGGACAATGAAGAAAACCACCCTCACTTTATAATGTCGTTTATTGTTGAGACTGATTTTTCATTCGATGACCTAGGTAACTCGATCTTAATCCTGAGTTAACTATGAACTCCTGTTTATTCGGAATTATTCTTAGATTTGCATGGGTAGGAGTTACTCAATAAACAACAATAATAACTTTATTGAAAATAGAATATGTTTTTGTTTACAAACTATGAGTTTTAGGACATAAAACCCAACAGGTATCTTTCCTACTTTCTTCAAAAATCACTTCTTGGTTCGTTGACTCTTCACTTGATATCTCTATCAACCAACTCTTTGACTCTTCAGGTCTTCTGTTGGTATCTTTCCTACTTTCTTCAAAAATCACTTCTTGGTTCATTGACTCTTCATGTCTTCTGTTGGTATTTTTCCTACTTTCTTGAAAAATCACTTCTTGGTTCGTTGACTCTTCATGTCTTCTGTTGGTATCTTTCCTACTTTCTTCAAATATCACTTCTTGGTTCGTTGACAGTTCATGTCTTATCTATTGGTATCTTTCCAACTTTCTTCAACCAACTCTTCATAAACTCAGCATTGTAGGATGTGGCTGACTTTAGGTCTCTCGATGCGCTTCCAGCTAATCTCAGAATGAGGAGTCTCTTCCAATCTACTAGGAGCTGTTGAAAATCACTTCTAGGTTTGTTGACTCTTCATGTCTTCTCTGGTCTTTCCTACTTTCTTTGCATGAAATTTTTTCTTCTTTACATGACGTCATACCACCTACTTCTGCTTGATGTCTTCTTGGTCAGAATAATACCGATTCAAGTTACTGACGTGGACAACAAGGTTAGTCTGCATCCATAAGAGCAATTGGATCCTATATGATGTCTTCATAATCTTGTGGATAACTTCGACTAGTCCATAGTATTTTCGCACCAATCTTTGGTTCTTGTTGCTTTGAACTCGAAGTTGATCTAACATTAACTTATATGAACTCTTTATTTTTCTTGAAATTATTGTTGTCGACGCTTCTGACTGGCCATTCTCTTCATCCATCTAGTATTTCTATGTGAATATATGTTGCTTTAGTGGCTTGTTTTTGTCTTCCATCTCCAATAGAGGCGTTGGCTTAGTGTCTTTGCCCAGCATTTGAGTGATCACTGACAAGAGCCTTTGGGGGTCTAATAAACTCGATTGTTAACAAGTCATTTAGCTAGCTCAGGCTCAGCCGCATGACATTTGTTTGTGGCAGGCGATCTCGATTGCAACATAAAACTAATCTTGTGATTTATCTCTCCTAGTGTGGATAAATCCATTATCTGACCTTCTTGTTTTGCGTCGTGGTGTTCATGTAGTTGCAACAAGGTTTCTATTGAGGTTGGCTCACTCGAACTCCCCTTTTCAATTACAACAATAGCAGCAAGCGTAGATTCATCATGGCTAAGATTCTTTCTCAACTGTAGTATCGACATCATTTTCCCCCCTCTTGGTTGATGGATGTTTTTCTGAATGATCTCGGATTAGACTCCGTTACTACTAGGCATTTTTCTAGGGACATAAATGGCTTTCTGTTCCAGTAGGACGTTCATCCCTAACACGACGTCGAAGTCATCTATTTCAACTATCACAAAATGATTTGCCTAGTCCAAGGCTCCAACTTGATTAGAGTTCTCATTGTGACTCTTAAGACAGGTAAAGCTTCTAATTTGACGACGTTCATCTTTCCTGTATCTCGATGCCAAAGGATGCTAAAATATTTTGCATTGGTCTCGATCATGAGTTGTGGGTGGTTCTAGAGTCGACAATGGTGTTCCTTGCTACTTTGTGCTTTATCTAGACCTCGACATACATAATATATATATATATATTCTTTTAACTATAACACATATGGTCTATGAAAGAATTTTAACTCTTATGCTCATTAATATTATAATGGTTACTACGTAAATTATAACCTAAAGTTAGAGAATTGATGTCCAATTAGCAACCCTAGATTTTTATTCTTGGTAGAGTGATTGAAATTACAATGGAAGTAGTTTAAACTCCTAGTACCTTAAATGAAGTTTGATGAAATTCGAGATATCAGCGAAAGTATTCCCAAATGGAAAATTGGAGATTTATCAGACAATGCTCTTAGTGTTGATCGAAGGGAAAGGAGTAAATCAAAGAGCCCAAACAAACATGTGCGATCAAAATCAAGGAACCGAAAAAAATCTCCAAACAAACCAAACGTAAAGTGTTGAAATTGTGGAGAAAAATGACACTTTCGGACAGATGGTACAAAATTGAAGAAAAACAAGATCACAAATGTGAAGATGACAATGATTCTATCTATTCAGCAGAAGATACTAAGAATGCTCTAATTCTTAGCGTGAACAGCCCAATTGAATTCTGGATTTTAGATTCAGTTGCTCCGTTTCATTTGTCTTCAAGTAAGAAGTTGTTTCAAAATTTCAAATAAGGAAATTTTGGGAAGGTGTATCTTGCCGACAACAAACGTTGGAGATTGAAGGGAAGAGAGATGTCTGCATACACACTCTACACAGAAAATGAGTGCACATTATAGGATATCAAATATATTCCTGATCTCAAGAAGAATCTGATCTCTATTGGTCAGTTTGATAGCACAGGTTATGCAGCTGAGTTTCGAAAGAGTTAAGGGAAGATTGTGAAGAGTGTCATGGTGGTAGCATGACACAAAATCTTGAACCCTATACACCACTATAGGGTGAAACCTATACACAACTCGTAGTAACAGCAACCATGTTTATACACCCTATAGTCTCAATAGACTTGCACATATGAGATTCAAAGAAATGAAGATGATGGCTGCGAATGTAGTTTCAGAAGGCCTAAAATATATTGATATGGGTGTTTGCGAGAACTGCGTTATGGAAAAATATAAACAAGTTAGCTTCACAAAAGCTGCTAGACAACCATAGAAAGTGCGATTGGAAATGGTCCATACAGACGTTTGGAGACCATCTCTAGTTTCATCATTTCTAGTACCAAAATTCCATTGGTTAGATGTCTCGCACTTACAGCGACAACTCTATGTTTTCCTAAGGCTAGTGAGATATCTCACGACCACTCTTTTCCTCCTCACCCTATCTAGACACTATAACTTTAATCCATTATTGTCTTATATGGTTAACATTCACTCTTTAATGTCCGAAGACATTTTGTAACTACCACGAAACTCAAAACATACAATAAATTGATACAAGTTTTACAGCATATCATATACTTCAAAACAGGGTTAGACTACTTACTCGATCGCGGTGAGACGTGTCATTGAGCTGAGTCATAGAGATATACGACTTTTTATCCTAAGAAAAAATCTGTATAATCTAAAATCCGGTTGCTCTAATATCAAACAACTCTTTATTGAACTCTAGTTATATTCTTCTTTTTCGCCCTTTTTTTTTTCTTTCTTTATTTTTCCTCTTTATTGAACTCTAATTAGCCATCTTACTGTCCTCTAGGAAAGATTGGTCAAAATGAAAATTTTACCTTAGCATTAATTTTGACCGATTTTCCTATTTTTTTACTATTTTCTTTTGTACTTTTAATGAGTTTTGTTTTTTAATTTTTGTAACTAGTTTGTTCTTCCATATCATATTTAAATTTGGTCTCTAAATCTCTCAATAAATTCCTAAAAATTTGAACTTAAAAAGAAAATTGAGAAATTAATCCTCATTTGAACTCGTGTTACAGCATAACATAACATAATACATGTCAAACACTCACAAAGTACGACACGTGGAGGGGCTACGGAGCACGCGTTGTTAATACTTCATACAATTCATCCAACCAAGCCAATAGTAACACAACTTACCTGGTTGGTCCAAAGAGAAGTCACTAAATTTTTTGTATTGATGTTCGTTAGATCATACTCATCGATGTCTAGTTCCAAAGCTAAATTCATACCGACTTCCTTCACTCTCTTTCATTTTCTCCTTCTTTATTCAAATCCGCATTGGTTAGGGATAAAGAAAGGATGAGTTGGAGATTGAGAAATGGGAAGAGAAATAAAGAATGTGATGGAGGAAGAGGAAGAAATGGGAGGAAGTGGAGAACATGGATAAAATGAGCACGCACGGAACTCTTAAGTCAGTTTGAACTCCTAGTAGCTTAAATAAAGTTGGTCTCCTCTAATAAAACAGGAATTTCTCTTAGGATCATTAAATTCTTATAGACTCCAAGCTCAATATCATAAATACAATTATGCTTTATCTTGAACACACCAAACATGAAACTAAAGTGGGTTCAAAGACAATTTCTTTCTCCATCTTATCGGTAATAACAGTTCAACTAAATCCATATTATGCAAAGAAACAAGTTTATGACTCATAACACCAACTACCTAAATTATGACCTAAAAATTTGAAAACATAAGTTGTAGTTGATAGTTACACAAAATTTTTCCAAAATCAATGAACTCGTATCCAATTAGTCAATCCTAAAGATTGTAACTAGCATAGAGTAATTGAAGCTCCACATGAAGCAATTTAAAGTTTCCGTCACTTAACTAAAGTTTATCTCATCTTTAATGAAGCATGATTTGCAGTTAGGTTGATGAAATACTTATAGACTCCAACTCTGAGTACTATTAATGCAATTATGTTTCATATGAGTTTGTCATAACAACTTTATTTTGTTGTCATACGAGGAAAAATAGAAGAATTAAATCAAACAATCGGATGAACTGAACCGAATCAATCCAACCCAAATTGATTAATTTGTTTCCTTTGTTGGGTTGTTTGTTTATTTGATAACCCTTACAAGTAAAATATTACACCATCAACTTTTCATTTTATAGCGATCCAACCAATCAGAGAAATATATATTTGAGTAGAAGCTAAAAATATTGGGTATTTAAGAAAAGACATTTGGTTTAGTGGTACGACCCTCACTTAGGGTGCAACCTCAAATGCCCCTATGTCTAAATCTTTTCTTATCGAAGGACTTCATATTTATATAAACTTGTTGTTCCTATTATTTACTTTTCAAACATACCTCTTAACTTCTCTACACCAATTGTTAGGCAACAAAGTCGACATAAAGGAATTAGAAAAGAGATATCAAAACTTAAGCATGCCTATCCAAATGTTAAGTAGATCTAGTAGAAAGTTCTTTGATCTTATTATGTTCTTGTTTTGTTCTCCAAGACACATTCTACATCCAGGGCTTCAGTTCAAGTGCATCGAAGACTTCATGTGTTTCCTGCAATACAACAAAATACGACCTTAATACCTAGGTCCAAGGATTCATACAAACATTTTAAGTGGCTTAACAAGGGAATTTTGTCTAGTGCTATGATTCTCGCTTTGGGTGCGAGAGGTCTCAAGTTCGATTCTCAGAATGCCCTTTTAAGAGATATTGTAGAATAAAACGAAGTAAATAAATCCAATAAAATGACACTGAGTTAAATACATACATTCCCATGAAACTGTGAATGTGAATTGATAAGCATTAAATAATCCAAATAATAATTGGATTAATATAATATCAATGCATTCTATGTCGAAATGATTCATAAATTATACCTAATTTTCCCCCATTTTGAAATTCCTATTTTGGATCTATTATTAATGACGAGACGTTTAGGACTTTGTGACATGAGAATCGTGGGGATGTAGCTCAGATGGTATTGCGCTCGCTTTGCATGCGAGAGGTACGGGGATTGATACCCCGCATATCTCCAAAATAAAACTATCAATTATTAAATATGTTATTTCTTTTCAATTTTTCCTTAGTCATGACATGTTGAGTAGCGATATTTCTTCATTTCTCACTATTATTGATGACGGAAAATTTAGGGTTTTGTGGTGCAAGTATTGTGGGGATGTAGCTCAGATGGTAGAGGCACTCACTTAGAAACTATTTGTTATTAATATTTTATTTCTGTTCAATCTTTCCTTATTTATAACATAATGAGCGGAGATATTTTTTTCATTTTCACAATTATTGATGACAAGACATTTAGGGTTTTCTAATGTAAGAATCGTTGGAATGTAGCTCAGATGGTAGAGCTTCCCATGTGGGAAGTATGGGATTGATACCTTGCTTCTCCAAATGAATCGATTACTAAATATAATATTTCTTTTCAAATTTTTCATATTTACTACATAATGAGTAGAGATAGTTTTTCATTTTCGCTATTATTGATGACGAGACATTTAGGGTTTTGTAACATAAGAATTGTGGGGATGTAGCTCAGATGGTAAAGTGCTTGCTTTATATGCGAGAGGTATTGGGATCGATACCTTTCATCTCCAAAATAAAACTATCTATTATAAAATATATTTTTTACTTTCAATTTTCCCTTATTCATGACATGTTGAGTAGCGATATTTCTTCATTTTTACTATTATTGATGACGAAAAATTTAGGGTTTTGTGATTCAAGAATTGTGGGTATTTAGCCCAGATGGTAGAGCACTCGCGTAGCATGCGAAAGGTACCGGGATCTATACCCTGCATCTCCGAAAGAAACTATTTGTTATTAATACTTAGTTCTATTCAATCTTTCCTTATTTATGACATAATGAGCCGAGATATTTTTTTCATTTACACAAATTATTGATGACGGGACATTTAGGATTTTTTTATGTAAGAGTTGTGCGGATGTAGATCAAATGGTAGAGCGCTCACTTCTCGTGTGGGTAGTTCGAGGGTCAATACGTTGCATCTCCAAATGATGGATTATTAAATATATTATTTCTTTTATAAATTTTCATATTTACGACATAATGAGCAGGGATAGTTTTTCATTTTCACTATTATTGATGACGAGGCATAAGGTTTTGTGATGTAAGAATCGTGGGGATGTTGCTCAGATGGTAGAGTGCTTGCTTTGCATGCGAGAGGTTTGTGGATCGATACCCCGCATCTCCAAAATAAAACTATTTATTATTAAATATGTTATTTCTTTTCAAATTTTCCTTAGTCATGACATTTTGAGTAGTGATATTTCTTCATTTTCACTATTATTGATGACGGAAAATTTAGGATTTTGTGGTGCAAGTAATGTGGGAATGTAGCTTAGATGGTAGAGCCTCGCTTAGCATGCAAGAGGTATGGGGATCAATACCCCACATCTTTAAAAGAAACTATTTTTTATTAATAATTTATTTCTATTCAATTTTTCCTTATTTATGACATAACGAGTAGATATATTTTTTCATTTTCACTTTTATTGATGACGAAAAATTTAATATTTTGTGAATTAAGAATCATGGGGATGTAGCTTAGATGGTAGAGCACTCGCTTTGCATGCCAGAGGTATGGGGACTGGTACCCGCATCTCTAAAGGATAACTATCAATTATTAAATATATTAATTATTTTCAATTTATTTTTATTTATGACATAATGTGCAGAGATAGTTTTTCATTTTCACTATTATTGATGACGAGACATTTAGGGTTTTGTGATATGAGAATTTATGTGATGTAGCTCAGATGGTAGAGTGTTCGCTTAGCATGCGAGAGGCACGGGGATCATACCTCTTATCTCCGAAAGAATCTATTCGTAGCGATATTTCTTATGATAGAAAATTTAGAGTTTTGTGATATAAGAGTTGTGGGGATGTAGCTTAGATGGTAGAGCATTCACTTAGCATGCAAGAGGTACGGGGATTCATACTTTGCATTTGCATCTCTCAAAGAAACTATTTGTTATTAATGTTTTATTTTTATTCAATATTTCCTTATTTATGACATAATGTGCAGAGATATTTTTTTCGTTTTCACTATTTTTGATGAATTTAAAGTTTTATGATGTAAAAATCGTGGAGATGTAGCTCAGATGGTTTTATTTCTATTCAATCTTTTCTTATTTTGACATATTGAGCAGAGATATTTTTCTATTTTCACTATTATTGGTGATGGTAGGTTTAGGATTTTATGACGTAAGAATTGTGGGGATGTAGCTCAGATAGTAGAGCGTTCACTTCGCATGTGAGAAGTACGGTGCGATACCCTGCATCTCCAAAGGAATCCTACTACCAAATATTCTATTTCTATTTCAAATTTTTCTTATTTATGACATAATGAGCACGGATAGTTTTCATTTTCACTATTGTTGATGATGGGACGTTTAGGATTTTGTCCTGTAAGAATTGTTGAGATGTAGCTAAGACGGTAGAGTGCACTCTTTGCATGCAAGAGCCACGGGGATCGATACCCAGCATCTCCAAAAGTAACTATTTGTTATTAATATTTTATTTTTATTTAAGATGTAGCTTAAATGGTAGAGCACTTGCTTTGCATGCGAGAGGTACGGGGATCGCTATCATGCATCTCCAAAGGAAAACTATCAATTATTAATCTTATTTATGACATAATGATCATAGGGAGTTTTTCGTTTTCACTGTTATTGATGACGGGACGTTTAGGGTTTTGTGATGTAAGAATTGAGGGGATGTAGGTAAGATGGTTGAGTGCACTCTTTGCATGTGAGAGATACGAGGATTTTGGGTTTTGTTATGTAAGAGCTGTGGGGATGTAGCTAAGATGGTAGAGTGCATCTCGTGAAGAAACTCATTAATATTTTATTTCTATTCAATTTTTCCTTATTTTTGATATAATGAGCAGAAATATTTTTTCATTTTCACTATTATTGATGACGTGTAGTTTTGGGTTTTGTCATGTAAGAATTATGGGGATGTAGCTAAAATGGTAGAGTGCATCTCCTAAAGAAACTATTCGTTATTGATATTTTATTTCTATTCAATTTTTTCTTATTTTTTACATTAGGAGCAGAAATATTTTTTCATTTTCACTATTATTGATGGCGCACAGTTTTGTGTTTTGTTATGCAAGAATTGTAGGAATGTAGATAAGATGGTAGAGTGCTCTGTTTGCATGCGATTGGTATGGGGATCGATACCCCCAATACCCCGCTCTATATTCCTAAATGCTCTATAATATGATGGTGCCTTAATGGGATAGATATTTTATATGGATTGTATACGACTTTAAATAAGGATAGATATTTTATATGGATTGTATACGGCTTTAAATGTGGTTTGCTACACGCAAAAAAAGATAGGGCTGGTTAAATTTTTAAGTCACTCTTGAAAAGTATGGTGTGGGATAAGTTGGATTATTGCCAATTATTTCTAAGAATATTAAGTCTTGGGACGAATGTTTGTCATCTGTAAAGATGACATATAATAGAGTAGTCACTCTTGAAAAGTATGGTGTGGGATAAGTTGGATTATTGCCAATTATTTCTAAGAATATTAAGTCTTGGGACGAATGTTTGTCATCTGTAGAGATGACATATAATAGAGTAATACTTCATAGTACTGTTCTCCTTTAGAGCAATTCATAGTACCACTCATTGTTCTCCTTTTGATGTTTATGGATTTAATCCACTTACACCTCTTGATTTGCTTCTTATTCATTCTATTATTTTTGTGAGTAAAGCAACCACAAGTAAGGCAGATCTGATCAAAACTGTAACTACCCAAAATTTTTACTAATTTCAGGTCGCTACTGTATACGTAGCATAAACATTGAATGCGGAAGACTTCATTTAAATTCGATAAAACATAACCTTTATCTTAAAACACATCTAGGACTTACGTGTTTCAAAAACATCTTTAAAACAACAAAACAAAAGACTAAATAAAATAAATAAGCGTTTTAAGTTAAAAACATCCTATTCTAGCCTAACTCTAAGAAAATAAATACCACTATCCTGCATGTGCCATGGTCTCGAGTTGTGATGTCGTCAGCCGTACAGGAATGCCTTGCCTTAACCTGAAAAATGTAGTAGCACATGGCTTGAGTATTTGAAGAAATATTCGGTAAGTGACCCCACTATTGGGGTTAAATGCAACAATCACATGCAATGAGATGATGGGACTTATCTTTCATTCTGTTTTCCCTACGGTGTTGTCCTAACGGGTAATTTTTAACGTATACCATATACTCTACACACAACCCATACGTGCGAGTATGGGCTCACCAGCTAGTTCGCACACAGCTGGGCCACATTCCTTATTTGGCGGGCATACTCTGGGAGCCCCTTGGGCCGGACACCCGCTAGAACTAGTAACCGTCACGACAGTGCTATGCAAAGCATAACGATTGTTGTCCTGCCATTGGATGTACGAGTCCGTACCCTCGTGATGGGATAGGGGTACCCCTCCAAATGCACGAGCACACATAATGCATGAGGTCCCAAAACTTTTTCATTTTCATTATCCTTTAATACAACACTTCTAGCATTGTGTACATATCATATCATTTTTCATATCGTTTCAGATATCGTTCATCATTCATGCCATATGGTTTCTCATTCTTCAATTCTCAAATTATACATAATTCTAACGGGGTTATATTTCATGCCATTTATCGTAATTTCCTGTCATTCATATCATGCTGTATACACACAATTTAAGAGACCTAACATAACGTTCTATGCTTTTCACATATCATTTCATCATATACACATCATACCATGACATATTGCATCACAATGTATCATATCATAAACAAGTCATAACGTAAACACTTCGTAATCATATCGTTCTCTAACTTATCATAGCCTTAACTTTCTTAGACCTATCACAGACATATCATTACGTGAACGTACCTTAGTCATCTCATCACAAGAACTTAACCTAACGCTATCGTTCTATCAATCTATCACAAACCTATCCCTTTCTACCCGGAACCTAACCGTATTCTTCCATCAATCTCTCTGATCCATATCACTCCGGTATGCAACCTAACCGCGTAATTTACTACAATCGTTACATTTTGTTTTGTGCATCATTCTTGTATCCTATCTCAAACATATCCTTGAACACATCGTACCGTAATTATTATCATACAATTCACATATTATAACATATACATAACATATAGGAAGCATATCGATCCACAGACAATTCACACATATCAATATATATGACACGTGCAGAACCAAAGGGCACGTGTCAACATCAAATATAACCATGTCAACATCAAATCGATTCCGTCCTTTGAAATCCAAGACAACCTATGTGAGCCCATGACATCAGTTTCAAGTTTGAATTCTATAAAATTATCTCTCTAATCTACGTTGTTAAAATTTTGATAGTTTGTGTTAGACAAAATTTGATGGAGTTACATGCTCTCTCATATTTCTGGTTTTATTTTTAAATTCTGTTCAACAAGACTTCCCTCACTCTTCCCTCCTCCCCTTTGTAATTATTTTCCTTCTGCAAATAGATTGTCAATTCTGTAAACATTTTCAATTATTACTCTAACTCTATATTTATTTTCATAAACTGATATTATTGGCCAATTTTAATCCATTGTTGGGCTACTATTAATAGATTTATGGATCTCCATATGGCAACTGTAGAGGGGTGAATAGGGTTTTAACCATAAAAGTGTTTAAACGGAATTAATTTTTCTAATGATGAAACTCTTTACAAATAAGTAGAAGATGATAACTACAGGAACAAAATAATTCAAGTCAAAACAACAATCAAGTAGAACATACAATAAATCACAATAATAATTTTGAAATTAAATAGGAAAGAGTTAGAAAAGATGACACCATAGTTTTATAGTGGTTCGATCAAACTCGACCTACTCCACTCCCCAAATGCCTCTTGGGAATTTGAATAAACAACTTTCTCGACTCTTTTCGTGGATCAGAGCCAAACCGCTACACCGCTCTTTTTACGAGTTCAAGAGCAAACTCAATCCTTTCCACGGCACAGGATCAAACCGGTACAAGTATGTGAATTTGATAGTAACACACCGCAACTCTTTCAAAGAGTAGATTTACAATTTGGAGCACTCACAACTATCTTCTCACGTTACAATAAAAAAATCTCTCTCAAGAATAAAATGAATAAAAATAAAATTGGATGCTTGGAGAGAGCAACAAACAATGGAGACTTTGAACAAATGAGGATTGGAGAATGTATGGAAGTTGTGTATATGAAATGTGGGGAAGTTGATGAGTTTATATAGAGAAGAAAAGTGGCAAAATGTAGGAATTAATATCGACCACTGGATTGTGTTAGGAAGAATGGAAGGTGGAGATTAAAAGTAAATAAATAAGAAAATTTTCTAAATTCATTTATTTAAAATTTTTAATATAATAATAATAAAAAGTTATGTGAGTAACGTTCAAATGAAAAATTCAAAATTTATTATAAATATAATAATATAATAATAATAAAACTATGTGAGTAACTACCAAAATTTTAAAATATAACAATATAATATAGTAATAATAAAAATCGATGTGAGTAATGATTAGATTCAAATTTATATTTTGTAAAAATAATTTTATTTAGAAATATAATAATAGGAAAAACTCTGCCCTTTGTTACTCTTCCAAAATTATAAATGTCATACTTTGATATATTTTGATTTGTTCATCATTTTGATTTTGTTGCCACATCATCACGTCGGGTATGTTGTCTCGACTGTAATTTTTTCGTTTTAGCTCTGATTTGAGTAATTGAAAAGTCGTTGAAATCGTTATTCCCAACCTTATACTGTGGACAGTTCAAAACACTGAAAATAGTTAATCATTAAGAGTAGGTTTGTTATCATCAAAACATCAATCAATTAATTGATTGAAATTAATTAGAGTGAGATCAAGGGCCTGCCAATATCTATAACTTCCAATGCTAACAAAAAAATATAATTAATTGAATATGAGATCTGATTATACTAGTAAAATATGAAAGAAATTTGATCCTAAATTAATTTCTTATAACCATAACTATAGAAAAAGAAAATATGAGATAGGATTTTACCTAATAACAGACCAAAATCTTCCTAGATAAATAAATGTGCATCATATTCTTCGGTTGAAACACCATTTTACTTTTTCTCAAATCTGACCTTTTTTTTTTCTGTTTATTTTTTTTGGATGAACTGTGATGTTTATTTTTGGATGAACTGTGATATGGGGTTGAGAAAGAGGATGCAGATGAGAGGTCAGTGGGTAAATTTTATTTTTAATTTTAAGTAATGGTTTTTAGTTATTTATTTATGAATTATTATTATTATTATTATTTTGACGTATATATTTTTTTATAATTATTTTTATTTGTTTATTTATTTTTATTATATATATCCAAGAGGGGATGACCCTTATCAAGTCTTGAAATAATTAATAACAATGCATATAAAATGATCTTCCTATAGAATTTTCAGCACATTCTACTTTCAATGTTGCTGACTCGAGTCCTTTTGATGTAGGTGATGATTTTTCTTATTCGAGGATGAATTCTTTTGAAGAGGGGGAAGATGATAAGGATCACGGTGTTCCAAATGTTCCAACTGGACTAGTCAAGAAGATTGAACAAGCATTCACTCTTCATCTATAAAGTTGGATAGACTTGGTTCAACTCTCATTTCATGTGTTACAAGCTTATTTGATTGAGGAAGAACCATTTGGAGCTTTAGAAGTGAATATTTACACCATTCAAGTAGAGGATGAAGTTGCAAGCATCATTAGATGAGTTGTTAGAAAACTTTATTTATTTTTAATTCATAAAGTATGTAATGGTCAAATTGTCAAATTGACCTCATTTTTTGTTGAGATTCAAGGGGATTGAGATTAAATCCAGACCACTAACTTCTTGTGTGGAAGACTATAAATATCCACAAATTATTATGTAAAAATGAGATTTAAGAGGAATGAAATTGATCTCTAAAGTTGAGAAGTTTCCCTTAAAAATTTTAGCATCATCTTGGCACTTTCTAAGTTTGAAGCAATTGTTGGGGTAGAATTGCATCTGAGCCATTCAGTCTTTCAAGTTCGATTGTGTGGTTGAGTGAAATTCTCAACTTCTACTTATTTCCGGTGTTTTTTCTCTTCCTATTCGTGATAATTTATCCTAATACAAACAAGTTTGTTTTTTAAGGAATGTATCAAGCACATGAGTTTAGTAATTACCATAGACTTTTGTTTAAAATGAAGTAAATACAAGTAAGTATATATAACAATAAAAGAGGAATTATGTTTACTAGCATTTTTTTTTTTTTTTTTTTTAACATGAGATAGAAGTAAACATAGTAATCAAAACAAAAACTTAAAAGAAGTTAATCCTATTGTTAAATGGTAGTGAAGAAGTAGTTTTAACCTATCAATCTAGGTTTTGAAAACTAAAATTAAAAAATTAAAAAATTAAGAATAAATATAAAATAAAAGTTGTTTTCAAAAACTTAATTTGGGGTGAAATTTTACTTAAAATTAAAACTTATTGTTTCAATATTTATCCTAAAGGAATGCATATACTTGAGTGGCAATGCAGCTTCAACCAAACAAATTTGAGCTGGATCATTCATAATCTCAAACCTACAGGGTAGGAATTATAGGATATGAACTTTATTTATGTCAATATTTCTTAATAATATTAATTTGAAGTACAAAGAACTTTATTTATGTCAATATTTTTTAATAATATTAATTGAAGTACGTCCAATTGATTTGAAGAACAAGTTCTACTATGTGATGGACAATGTGAAATTAACGTGACAATAATAGTAAGTTATAAAGCGCAAAAAAAAATGTGGATAAATTTCAAATCATGAGGTACACAAAACACATGGACTAGCAACTAAAAATGATTGATCCACTACCCGGGCATTTGGTCTAGTTGATAAATTTAAAATCTTGAGTTCGATTCACGAAATGCCCCCACAATTATATCAAATTAAATAGTTTGTTGTTTCCTACAAAAATTAAGGCGAACAACCTAGTGCTTTAATAAATACTCTTGCTTATGATTACATATTAATGGTGTTGTTAGGTTGAATGGGAGTAAATCAATAGATTATCTAATCTGGACGATGTACTACTAAGTTCAGATTACGCCTAATACTCCTTCACGAAAGAAATAATAATCAACCTCAATCGATGAAAGATTGGATTGGCGGACAGATAGGTGGCACCAATGTTGTCACACCACAGGCTAGACACAGCTTGCGACATCCCGAGCTCACGCAAGCTGACTATTTATAGTAAAAAATATGATAGAGATAATATACTAAATATTTATATATAGTAGGCCTAGACAAACTAAGCATTACGCCTAATACTCCTTCACGAACGAAATAATAATCAACCTCAATCGATGAAAGATTGGATTGGCGGACAGATAGGTGGCACCAATGTTGTCACACCACAGGCTAGACACTCGTGCTTGCGACATCCCGGGTGGCACCAATGTTGTCACACCACAGGCTAGACACTCGTGCTTGCGACATCCCGAGCTCACGCAAGCTGACTATTTATAGTAAAGAATGTGATAGAGATAATATACTAAATATTTATATATAGTTGTGATAGAGATAATATACTAAATATTTAATCAACCTCAATCGATGAAAGATTGGATTGGCGGACAGATAGGTGGCACCAATGTTGTCACACCACAGGCTAGACACTTGTGCTTGCGACATCCCGAGCTCACGCAAGCTGACTATTTATAGTAAAGAATGTGATAGAGATAATATACTAAATATTTATATATAGTTGTGATAGAGATAATATACTAAATATTTAATCAACCTCAATCGATGAAAGATTGGATTGGCGGACAGATAGGTGGCACCAATGTTGTCACACCACAGGCTAGACACTCGTGCTTGCGACATCCCGAGCTCACGCAAGCTGACTATTTATAGTAAAGAATGTGATAGAGATAATATACTAAATATTTATATATAGTTGTGATAGAGATAATATACTAAATATTTATATATAGTAGGACAAACTAAGTATGAAGGTTGACTATTTATAGTAAAAATCTAATCGGAGAAATATTTACATCGAGGTTGACTTAAATATTTATATATAGTTGTGATAGAGATAATATACTAAATATTTAATCAACCTCAATCGATGAAAGATTGGATTGGCGGACAGATAGGTGGCACCAATGTTGTCACACCACAGGCTAGACACTCGTGCTTGCGACATCCCGAGCTCACGCAAGCTGACTATTTATAGTAAAGAATGTGATAGAGATAATATACTAAATATTTATATATAGTTGTGATAGAGATAATATACTAAATATTTATATATAGTAGGACAAACTAAGTATGAAGGTTGACTATTTATAGTAAAAATCTAATCGGAGAAATATTTACATCGAGGTTGACTTAAATATTTATATATAGTTGTGATAGAGATAATATACTAAATATTTAATCAACCTCAATCGATGAAAGATTGGATTGGCGGACAGATAGGTGGCACCAATGTTGTCACACCACAGGCTAGACACTCGTGCTTGCGACATCCCGAGCTCACGCAAGCTGACTATTTATAGTAAAGAATGTGATAGAGATAATATACTAAATATTTATATATAGTTGTGATAGAGATAATATACTAAATATTTATATATAGTAGGACAAACTAAGTATGAAGGTTGACTATTTATAGTAAAAATCTAATCGGAGAAATATTTACATCGAGGTTGACTTAAATATTTATATATAATAGTTAAATATTTATATATAATAGTTAAATATTTATATATAATAGGCTATGGAAAAACTAAAAGGCTATTAAATTACATACAGGTATTCAATATTTACATCGAGGTTGACTATTTATAGTAAAAATCTAATCTAGAAATATTTACATACCCGTATTCAATATTTATAAATAGTAGGCTGGATATGGAGGTGGACTATTTATAGTAAAAATCTAATAAATATTGGAAGGTATTCAATATTTATATATAGTAGGCATGGAAAAATTAAGAGGATATTAAATATTTATATATAATAGGCTGTGGAAAAACTAAGAGACTATTAAATTACATACAGGTATTCAATATTTATATATAGTAGGCTGGATATGGAGGTTGACTATTTATAGTAAAAATCTAATCGAGAAATATTTACATACAGGTATTCAATATTTATATATAGTAGGCGTGGAAAAATTAAGAGGCTATTAAATATTTATATATAATAGGTTGTGGAAAAACTAAAAGGCTATTAAATATTTATATATAATAGTTAAATATTTATATATAATATGGGCTAGAAGCTGACTATTTATATAAAAATCTGTGGATATGGAGGCGGACTATTTAGAGTAAAAATCTAATAGAGATATATATAATGTAACGACCCAAATCCACCGCCAGCCGATATTGTTCTCTTTGGGCTTTTCCTTTCGGGCTTCCCCTCAGGCTAGGGTTTTTGAGCTTTCCCTTTCGGACTTCCCCTCAAGGCTTTAAAACGCGTCTGCTAGTGAAGGTTTCCACACCCAAATGGTGATTTGTTCTCCTCCCAACCAATGTGGGACATCACATACTAAATATGGGCTAGAAGCTGACTATTTATAGTAAAAATCTTGGGACATCACATACTAAATATGGGCTAGAAGCTGACTATTTATAGTAAAAATTTGATACCTAACTATTTATAGTAAAAATATGATAGAGATATATATACTAAATATTTATATATATTTGGCGGTTATATAGTTGTATATATATATATATAATAAACTGAAATCATATATATACCCATTAGTCAGTGCTATATTTCTAATACTTCACCTCCTCTCTTTGCATACCTTGAAGTCATTAATACAAAACTTTTAGTCAATATTTCTCCTTCCATTTTCTCTATCAAGCTCTTTGTGTTCATTTAGATCGAGTGTGTGCATTGTTGTGTGATCCTAGTAACTGGTATAGAGCGAAGTGAGATTCATCACGGTATGTGAAGATGGAAAGTTCAAAGACAAGAATTGAAAAGTTTGATGGATTCGATATTAATTTCTAGAAGATGCAGATTGAAGATTATATGACCAAAAAGATCTTCAGAAACCCCTTTTGGGGTGAAGTAGAATATCATGACCACGGAGGACTGGAAGCTCAAGGATCGTCACGCCTTAGGCTTAATCTGGTTGACGCTGTCCAGAAATATGACGTTCAACATCATTAAAGAGAAGACGACAAGGCCTATTGAAGGTGTTGTCAAATATGTACGAAAATCCATCGGCTATGGACAAGGTGTATTTGATGCAAAGGTTGTTCAATTTATAAATTTCTGAATGTAGGTTTGTTGCAGATCATATAAATTAGTTGAACGTGATTGTGAGCCAATTGAGCTTAGTGGAAATTATGTTCAAATATGAAATTAAAGCATTGATTTCGATGTCATCTTTACCCGAGTCGTGGTATACTGTTGTTGCTGCAATCAACATTTCACGAGAATCTAATAAACTAAAGTTTGATGAAATTCGAGATGTCAGTGAAAGTATTCCCAAACGAGAAGTAAATTAAAGAGACCAAACAAACATGAGCGATCAAAATCAAGAAATCGAGAAAAATCTCCAAATAAACCGAACGTAAAGTGTTGAAATTGTGGAGAAAAACGACACTTTCGGACAGATTGTACAAAATTGAAGAAAAGAAAAATCACAAATTTGAAAATGACATTGATTCTATATATTCAGCAGAAGATACGGAGGATGCTCTAATTCGTAGCATGAATAGCCCAACTGAATTCTAGATTTTAGATTCAGTTGCATCGTTTCATTTGTCTTCAAGTAAGGAATTGTTTCAACATTTCAAATAAGGAAATTTTGGGAAGGTGTATCTTGCCGACAACAAAACGTTGGAGATTGAAGGGAAGAGAGATGTCTGCATACAAACTCTAGCAGGAAATGGGTGGACGTTATAGGATGTCAGATATATTCCTGATCTCAAGAAGAATCTGATCTCTATTGGTCAATTGGACAGCACAGGTTATGCAGCCGAGTTTGGAAAGAGTTTGGGGAAGATTGTGAAGGGTGTCATGGTGGTAGCATGACACAAAATCTGGAACCGTATACACCCATTGTAGGGTGTATAAACATGGTTGCTATTGCTAAGAGTTCTTTCAATTAAAGTCTACTTGAATTGGAAGCACTCTGAGCAACAACAATCATGTTTATACACCTTACAGTAGTGTCAATAGACTTGCACATATGAGATTATAAAAAATGAGATGATGGCTGTGAATGGAGTTTTAGAAGGCCTAAATTCTATTGATATAAGTGTTTGTGCGAGCTGCGTTATGGAAAAATATAAACGAGTTAGCTTCACAAAAGCTGCCAGAGAACCATAGAAAGTGCGATTGGAAATGGTTCATACAGACGTTTAGGAACCATCTCCAGTTTCATCATTTCTAGTACCAAAATTTCATTGGTTAGATGTCTCGCACTCTGTAGTAACAACTCTCTATTGTCCTAAGGCTATTTAGATATCTTACTACCACTCTTTTCCTCCTCACCATATCTAAACACTATAACTTTGATCCAGTATTGTCTTATATGGTTAACATTCACTCTTTAATGTCCAAGAACATTTTATAACTACCACGAAACTCAAAACATACAATAAATTCATTCAAGTTTTAAAACATATCATATACTTCGAAATAGGGTTAGACTGTTTACTTGATCGTGGCGAGACGTGTCATCCAACTAAGTCATTAGAGATATACGACTCTTTATTCTAAGAAATATCTATATAATCTAAAATTCGACTGGTCTAATATTAATCTATCACAACCCAAATTTGGAGGGTTCATGTAATAGCCCAAAAATAAATAAAGAAATAAACAAATAAAAATAATTATAAAAATAGTTAAAATAATAATAATAATAAATTAATTAATTAAAATTAAAATTAAAAAAAAAAAAAAAAAAATTCTCCACTTCTCTCCACTAACCTCTCATCCCTTCCCACAATTATCTCTCCTCAACCCATCCTTACCCCAACTGGAAAAAAAAAAAAAATACAGAAAAACAACACTCGTCAGATTTTAGCAGAAGTAAAATGGGCTTTCAACACATTGCAGATTTAGAGATTTTTGTCTGTTATTACGGTAAAATCCTATCTCAGATTTCCTTTTCTTTTATAGTTATGGTTATAAGAAATTAATTTAGGATCAAATCTTCTTTCATATTTTAACAGGTCCTGTAATACCAATTCCTTGTGGTTGAGCTATCTTCTAGTTTGAAAACTAATGGCCTTTCCTCGTCGAAGTTTTTATGAAAAAAAGTTTGCACTCCTTCGATTATCAAACCCAAATATGGGATTTTAGGAAATTGACTGCTCATAATTATTTTTGCCTTACTTATTCATATTCATTTTGTGAGAAAATCAACTACCATGAGCGGTCTTTGTGCTTTCCTTTGAAAGAGCTTTGGGCATAGCTAAACTTTCTCAAATGCGGGATGGATCAGGATTTCCTCTTGATGCGGTAGAAGAGGTCTAGTCTAGGTCATTTGCTATAGAATATGTTGGCAATGATCCTTTCTTTTATGGGAATCCGATATCCCATTGATTAGGTTTTGTTAGACTTTTAAGTTATAAAAAATAAGGTTATAAGGTTAGATTCAATAAAATTTTAGTTGGCAGATCTATAAACTAGAAGATCGTAACCAAACAATCAACTTACAATTGGCCAGTAATATCTGTTTACACAATTGAAAAACCTATTTACAAATGAAAACAATTAGAGGGAGGGAGGGAGATTGAGGAAAGATTTGTTGCACACGATTTAACCATAAAACAGGTAATATCAGAAGGCAGTGAGCTCCTTTAAATTTTGTCTTAACACGAAATATCAGAATTTTACGATGACCAATGTAAATTAGTGAAATAATTTTGTAGAGTTCAAACTTGAAACTGATGTCATGAGCTCATATAGGTTGACTCGGATTTCAAATGACGGAATTAAACTTTCATTAAAGATATATTTGTGACAACGACTTAAGCTAGCCAAGTAAGTGACCTTACTATCGGCATTGTTATATTTGATGTTGACACGTGCCCTGTGGTTCTGCACGTATCATATATATTGATATGTGTGAATTGTCTGTGGATTGATATGCTTCCTATATGTTATGTTATGTTATAATATGTGGTTAAGAATTATGGTACGATGTGCTCAAGGATATGTTTGAGATAGGATACGAGAAGGATGCACAAAACGAAATGTAACGATAGGAGTAAGATACGTTCATGAAACGTTAAGGTTAGGTTACATACCGGAGTGCTATGAATAGGAGAGATTGATGAAAGAATACGGTTAGGTTATGGGTAGAAAGGGATAGGTTTGTGATAGATTGATAGAACGATAGCGTTAGGGTACGTTCTTATGACGATATGACTAAGGTAATGTTACGTAATGATATGTCTGTGATAGGTATAAGAACGTTAAGGCTATGGTAAGTTAGAGAACGATATGACTATGAAGTGTTTACGTTATGACTTGTTTATGATATGATACATTGTATGCTAGATTATTGTGCTTAAGTACGTAGTTATGTGAACTTAAATGTATGCTATATATGCTTTTAGTCTGATGTGATGTGTAATGCATGTAACGATATGAGGTCCTTGAATGATTATGGCATGTTTGTATGGAATATGTGAATGTGAACAGCATGAATTGTATGACATGAAACATGGTAAATTGTCTGGAACCATAACCCGGATAGAAATGTGTATGAAATGTGAAATGAAAATGAGAATGACATGAAGCCTAGAACGTAACAGGGGGGTTATGGTCATTAAAGATAAATGTATAAATAGGAGGACCTCATGCATTATGTGTGTTCATGCATCTGGGGGGCATCCCATCACGAGGGTACGGACGCGTACATCCAATTGCAGGACAACGATCATTATGCATTGCATAGCGCTGCCGTGACGGTTCTAGTTTTAACGGGTCCCGGCATAAGGGGCTCCCAGAGTATGCCCACCGGATAAGAACAGTGGCCCAGCGGTGTGCAAACTAGCTGGTGAGCCCATACTCGCACGTATGGGCTGTGTGTAGAGTATATGGTACACGTCCACGATTACCCGTTAGGATAGCACCGTAGGAAAAACGAAATGAAACGAAAGATAGGTCCCATCATTTCATTGCATGTGATTGTTGCATTTAACCCCAATAGTGGGGTCACTTACCGAGTATTTCTTTAAATACTCAAGCCATGTGCTACTACATTTTTTAGGTTAAGGCAAGACATTTCGGTACGGCTGACGACGGCATCGCAACTCGAGATCATGGCACATGCATAGGATAGTGGTATTTATTTTCTTAGACTTAGGATAGAATAAGATGTTTTAAACTTAAATGCTTATTTATTTTATTCCGGGTCTTTTGTTGTGTCGTTTTAAAGATGTTTTTGAAACACGTAAGTTCATGGCTGTGTTTTAAGTTAAAGGTTATGTTTTATGGAATTTAAATGAAGTCTTCCGCATTCAATATTTATGGTACGTATACAGTAACGACCTTAAATTAAGTAGAAACTTTTGAGTCGCTAGAGTTCAAAACTCAAATAGAAACTAAAATTGAAAGTGAAAACAAATAAAAATAAAAGTAAATTAATATAAAATAAGAAAATACTATAAAATTAAAATATTTAGAGTTTAATCTATCTCTACAAATATATTTTTCTCTTTATTTATAATTAGTCATAAAAAGAAATAATGGACAGTTCCTGATTCAAATCCAATTTCTTCAAAAAAACTGTACAAAATTTCTCTCTAACTCTCTTTCAAAACAATTCCCCTTTATTTTCTTCTTCTTCATTTTTTTTCCTTTCTTTCTTTTTTCTCCTTATTGAACTCTAATTAGGGATCTTACTGACCTCTAGTTAGGAAAGATGGGTCAAAATGAAAAAATTGAGAAATTAATCCTCATTTGAATTCGCATTACAGCATAACATAACATAATCCATGTCAAACACTCACAAAGTGACACGTGGAGGGGCTACGGAGCACGTGTTCTTAATACCTCATACAATTCATCCAACCAAGCTAATAGTAACACCATTCACCTGGTTGGCCGAAAGCGAAGTCACTAAATTTCCTGTATAGATGTTCATTAGATCACACTCATCGATGTCTAGTTCCAAAGCTAAATCCATACCGACTTCCTTCACTCTCTTTCCTTTTCTCCTTCTTTATTCATATCCACATTAGTTAGGGATAAAGAAAGGATGAGTTGGAGATTGAGAAATGGGAAGAGAAATAAAGAATGTGATGGAGGAAGAGGAGGAAATGGGAGGAAGTGGAGAACATGGATAAAATGAGCACGCACGCAACTCTTAAGCCAATTTGAACTCCTAGTAGCTTAAATAAAGTTGGTCCCCTCTAATCAAACAGGAATTTCTCTATGATCATTAAATTCTTATAGATTCCAAGCTTAATATCATTAATACAATTATGCTTTATCCTTAAGACGCCAAACATGAAACTCAAGTGCGTTCAGTTTAACTCCATTTTATTGCCAATATTGAATGATGTGTAGGGTATATTCTTGATTTACCTTAATGTTCTTGTGGCATGATAGTTCATATTAGTTAAGCTTTTTGCAAAATCCCAGTTAAAAGACAACAACGATGAACCTAGGTTTATTAGTCATTTCAAAGACAATTTCTTTGTCCATCTCATCGGTAATAATAGTTCAACTAAATCCATATTATGCAAAGAAACAAGTTTATGACCCATAATAACAACTACCTAAATTATGACCTAAAAATTTGAAAACATAAATTGTAATTGATAATTACACAAAAATTTCTCTAAATCCATGAACTCGTGTCCAATTAGTCAATCATAAAGATTGTAACTAGCATAGAGTAATTGAAGCCCCACATGAAGTAATTTAAAGTTCCTGACACTTAACTAAAGTTTATCTCATTTTTAAAGAAGCATGAGTTGCACTTAAGTTCATGAAATGCTTATAGACTCCAACTCTTAGTACTATTAATGTCAGTATGTTTCATATGAGTTTGTCATAAATACATTCAATACAACTTTATTTTCTTGGTATACGAGGCAAAATAGAAGAATTAAATCAAACAAATTGATGAACTAAACTGAATTAATCCAACCAAAATTGATTAGTTTGTTTCCTTTGTTGGGTTGTCGGTTTATTTGATAACCTTGGTATATTATAAGAATTCAACTTTTCATTTTATAGCCGTCCAACCACTCAGAGAAAAATATATTTGATTAGAAGCTAAAAATATTTTGTTTGGTGGTATGATTCTCACTTAGGGTGCAAGAGGTTTTGAGTTCAATTCTTGTAATGCCCCTATGTCTAAATCCTTTCTTATCCAAGGACTTCATATTAATATAAACTTTTTGTTCCTATTATCAAACATACCTCTTAACTTCTGTACACCAATTGTTGGGCAACAAAGACTAAAAAGTCTTTGTTTACATCCCAAGACTTTATACTTACCATCTTAGGAAACAAAGAAAAAAAAAAAAAAAAAAAGTTCTTATTATGTTCTTGTTTTGTTCTCCACGACATATTCTCATCGAGGACTTCATGTGTTTCCTGCAATACAACAAAATACGACCTTAATATCTAGGCTCAAGGCTTCATACATACGTTTCAAATGGCATAACAAGGTCATTTGGTCTAGTGGTATGATTCTTGCATTGGGTGCGAGAGGTCTTGAGTTCAATCCTCAAAATGTGCCCCTTCAAGAAATTGTAGAATTGAAGATATTTATTAAGTAAATAAACACACATTAAAATGACAAATGTTAAATACATACATTCCCATGAATGATATTGTGAATATGCCAAAGGTAACACATAATAAGAACTTTTAGCCCCTCAATTCCCAACAAATATAGATTTCAAACTTGAGAAAAAAAATCATATCGAGTGAGAGCTAAAAATGATAGATGTTCAAGAAGGGAAATTTGGTCTAGTGGTATTATTCTTACTTAGGGTGTGAGAGGTCCTGAGTTCACATCTTAGAATGCCCTTGTCCTTAATTCTCTTATTACTTCGGTTATCAATTTACTCGCACGTTTTTTCTAGCATGAGATAGCAATCCCGTTATAAATATTGTTAAATGGTATGGTAGCAAGGGACGAAGTACGGTGAAATAGTAGCAACGGTATGGTAGCAAGGGACGAAGTACGGTTAAATAGTAGCAACGGTATGGTAGCAAGGGACGAAGTACGGTTAAATAGTAGCAACGGTATGGTAGCAAGGGACGAAGTACGGTTAAATAGTAGCAACGAATGCTCAACGTATTATAAATATTGTTGCTCAACGTATTATAAATATTGTTGCTCAACGTATTATAAATATTGTTAAATGGTATGGTAGCAAGAGACTAGTAAAATTGTGAAAGGGACGAAGTAAATATTATAAATATTGTTAAATGGTATGGTAGCAAGGGACTAGTAAAATTGTGAAAGGGACAAAGTAAATCCGAAAGGAATGCACATATGCTAGTGGCAATGTAGCTTCAACCATAATAATTTTGAGCTGGGTCATTCATAATCTTAAAGGCACAAGTAGGTTCTAAAGCACAAAAACATGTGGATAAATTTTAAATATAGAGGCGCATAAAATATATGGACTAGCAACTAAAAATTATAGATTCACTACAAGGGCATTTGGTCTAGTGGTATGATTCTTGCTTCGGGTGTGAAAGGCATTACACCCTCGACCCACACAAATTGTTCTATGATATTTTTTTCTAGGAACTCTTTGTTATGTTAAGGGGCACAGATTCTCTATTGCACTGATCTCCCAATAGTAGTTTTACTTAGGTCATCTGTCGTCACAATCCTTTTAAGGAAGATGCGCCCAAATAACCAGTGAACAATAACATTTAAAGAAGTTTCAGAGAGCGAGAAGAGGCGTAATAGAGAATAGGAATGAGAAGGGTACCAAAATTTTCAGTGAGTCGTATAAGGATCACGTAAATAGTCAAAAGATCCACTACAAGGGCATTTGGTCTAGTGGTATGATTCTTGCTTCGGGTGCGAGAGGGATCGAGTTTGATTCTTGGAAATGCCCCAACAATTATATCAAATTGAATAAAGAAATAATTTAAATGGATGTTTGGTAAAAAAAAAAAAAAAAAAAAAAAAAAAAAAAATACAAAGGGAAGCATTCTTCAACCTACATGCATGCTCCAAGCCCAACTCACGTAAATAGTCAGAAGATCCAGCCCACAACCGAAGGGAACCATTCTTGAATAGCATTTGAAATGCCCCAGTCTCTCGTTGAGGAGTCTCTTCCAATCTACTAGATGCTATTGAAAATCACTTCTCGGTTTGACTCTTCATTTCTTCTCTGTTGGTGTCTTTCCTACTTTCTTCACATGAAATTTTTTCTTCTTTGCATGACGTCATACCACCTGCTTCTGCTTGATGTCTTCTTGGTCCGAATAATAACGTTTCAAGTTACTGACGTGGACAACAAGATTAGTCCGCATCCATAAGAGCAATTGGATCCTATATGATGTCTTGATAATCTTGTGGATAACTTCGACTAGTCCATAGTATTTTTGCACCCGTCTTTGGTTCTTGTTGCTTTGAACTCGAAGTTGATCTAACGTTAACTTATATGAACTCTCTATTTTTCTTGAAATTATTGTTGTCGACGCTTCTGACTGACCATTCTCTTCATCCGTCTGGTATTTCTATGTGAATATGTGTTGCTTCAGTGGCTTGTTTTTGTCTTCCTTCTCCAATATTGGTGTTGGCTTGGTGTCTTTGCCTAGCATTTGAGTGATCACTGACAAGAGCCTTTGGGGGTCTAATGAACTCGACAGTTAACAAGTCATTTAGCTTTTCATAGAATTCAGCTAGCTCAAGCTCAGCCACATGATATTTGTTTGTGGCAGGCGATCTCGATTGCAACATAAAACTAATCTTGTGATTTATCTCTCCTGTTTGGGATAAATCCATTATCTGACCTTCTTGTTTTGCATCGTGGTGTTCATGTAGTGGCAACAAGGTTTCTATTGAGGTTGACTCACTCGAGCTCCCCTTTTCAATTACAACAATAGTAGCAAGCGTAGATTCATCATGGCTAAGATTCTTTCTCAACTGTAGTATCGACATCATTTTCACCCCTCTTGGTTGATGGATGTTTTTCTGAATGATCGTCGGATTAGACTCCGTTACTACTAGGAATTTTGCTAGGGACATGTAAATGACTTTGTGTTCCAGTAGGACGTTCATCCCTAACACGACGTCAAAGTCATCCATTTCAACTATCACCAAATGATTTGCCTAGTCCAAGGCTCCAGCTTGATTAGAGTTCTCATTGTGACTCTTAAGACTGATAAAGCTTCCAATTTGACGGTGTTCATCTTTCCTGTATCTCGATGCCAAAGGATGCTAAAATATTTTGCATTGGTCTCGATCATTAGTTGTGGGTGGTTCTAGAGTTGACAATGGTGTTCCTTGCTACTTTGTGCTTTATCCAGACCTCAACATACATAATATAATATATATATATATATATATATATATATATATATATATATATATATATATGCTTTTAACTATAACACATATAGTCCATGAAAGAATTGTAACTCTTATGCTCATTAATATTATAATGGTTACTACCTAAATTATAACCTAAAGGTAGAGAATTGATGTCCAATTAGCCAACCCTAAATTTGTAATCTTGGTAGAGTGATTGAAATTAATGGAAGTAGTTTAAACTCCTAGTACCTTAAATGAAGTTGATCTCTTCTAATAAAACATGAATCTCTTTAATATCATTAATACAATTATGCTTCATCTTTGAACCTTTCAAACAGGAAACTAAAAGTGCGTTTAATTGAACTTCATTTTATTGTCATCTTGAATGATGTGCAGGATATATTCTTGATTTACCTTGATATTTCATATTAGTTAAGCTTTTTGCAAAATCACAAGTAAACGACAACAACAACGATGAGCTTGGGTCTGTTTATTATTTTAAAGAAATTTTTTTCTCCATTTATCCGTAATAACTCTCCGACTTCCTTCACTCTCTTTCTTTTTCTCCTTCTTTATTCAAATCGGCATTGGTTAGGGATGAAGAAAGAATGAGTTGGAGATTGAGAAATGGGAAGAGAAATAAAGAATGTGATGGAGGAAGAGGAGGAAATGGGAGGAAGTGGAGAACATGGATAAAATGAGCACCCACGCAACTCTTAAGCCATGTCGAATTCCTAGTACCTTAAATAAATTTGGTCTCCTCTAATAAAACTGGAATTTCTCTTATGATCATTAAATTCTTATAGACCCCAAGCTCAATATCATAAATACAATTATGCTTTATCTTGAACACACCAAACACGAAACTAAAGTGGGTTCAATTTAACTCCATTTTATTGCCATCTTGAATGATGTGTAGGGTATATTCTTGATTTAACTTAAAGATCTTGTCGGATAATAGTTTATATTAGTTAAGCTTTTTGCAAAATCACAGTTAGAAGACAACAACGATGAACCTAGGTCTATTAGTCATTTCAAAGACAATTTCTTTGTCCATCTCATCGGAATGACAGTTCAACTACCATATTATGTAAAAAACAAGTTTACGACTCATAACACCAACTACCTAAATTATGACCTAAAAATTTGGAAACATAAGTTGTAGTTGATAATTGCACAAAAATTTCCCTAAATCCATGAACTTGTGTCCAATTAGTCAATCCTAAAGATTGTAACTAGCATAGAGTAATTGAAGCTCCACATGAAGTAATTTAAAGTTCCCATTACTTAACTAAAGTTCATCTCATCTTTAAAGAAGCATGGTTTGCACTTAAGTTCATGAAATGCTTATAGATTCCAACTCTTAGTACTACTAATGCCAGTATGTTTCGTATGAGTTTGTCATAAATGAAACTAAGGTCCATTCAATACAACTTTATTTTGTTGTCATAGAGGCAAAATAGAAGAATTAAATCAAACAAACTGATAAACTAAACCGAATCAATCCAACCCAAATTGATTAGTTTGTTTCCTTTGTTGGGCTGTTGGTTTATTTGATAATCCTCGTATATTATAACAATTCAATATAAAATGCCTTACTTACAAGTAAAATATTAGACCATCAACTTTTCATTTTATAGCCGTCCAACCACATAGAGAAAAATATATTTGAGTAGAAGCAAAAAAAATATTGGGTATTTAAGAAAAGGCATTTGGTTTAGTGGTACGACCCTCACTTACGGTGCAACCTCAAATGCCCCTATATCTAAATCTTTTCTTATCAAAGAACTTCATATTTATTCATATTTATATAAACTTGTTGTTCCTATTATTTACTTTTCAAACATACCTCTTAACTTCTCTACATCAATTGTTGGGCAACAAAGTCGACATAAAGGAATTAGAAAAGAGATATCAAAACTTAAACATCTTCGCCTTAATTTTTGTTTTTTTTTTCTTTATTACATAAGATGGCAAGTATAAAGCATTGGGATGTAAAGAAAGACTTTAGGTTGCTACTCTTGAAGGGGCATTCCGAGAATCGAACTTGAGACCTCTCGCACCCAAAGCGAGAATCATACCACTAGACCAAATGCCCTTATTATGCCACTTAAAATGTATGTATGAATCCTTGGGCCTAGGTATTAAGGTCGTATTTTGTCATATTGCATGAAACACATGAAGTCCTCGATGCGCTTGAACTGAAGTCTTGGATGTAGAATGTGTCTTAATAACATAATAAGAACAAAGAGCTCTCTACAAGACCTGCTTCAGATTTGGATAGGCATACTCACCAAAATGAAGTAAATAAGTACAATAAAATGACACACGTTAAATACATACATTCCCATGAAATTGTGAATGTGAATGATAATCCAAATAATAATATCAATGCATTCTATGTCGAAGTGATTCATAAATTATACCTAATTTTCTACCATTTTGGACCTATTATTGATGACGAGACATTTAGGATTTTGTGACATGAGAATTGTTGGGATGTAGCTCTGATGGTAGAGTGTTTGCTTTGCATGTGAGAGGTATGTGGATCGATACCCTTCTTCTCCAAAATAATTTATTATTAAATATGTAATTTCTTTTGAATTTTTCCTTAGTCATGACATGTTGAGTAGCGATATTACTAGGGTTTTGTGGTGCAAGTATTGTGGGAATGTAGCTCAGATGGTAGAGCGCGCACCCGCATCTCCAAAAGAAACTATTTGGTTTTTATTATTAATATTTTATTTCTGTTCAATCTTTCCTTATTTATGACATAATAAGCGGAGATATTTTTTTCATTTTCACAATTATTGATGACGGGTCATTTAGGGGTTTATAATGTAAGAATCGTGGGGATGTAGCTCAGATGGTAGAGCTTCCCATGTTGGAAGTACGGGATTGATACCTTCCTTCTCCAAATGAATCGATTATTAAATATATTATTTCTTTTCAAAATTTTCATATTTACTACATGATGAGCAGAGATAGTTTTTCATTTTCACTATTATTAAGGACGAGATGTTTAGGGTTTTGTAACATAAGAATTGTGGGTACGTAGCTCAGATGGTAAAGCGCTTGCTTTGTATGCGAGAGGTATAGGGATTGATACCTTACATCTCTAAAATAAAACTATCTATTATTAAATATATTTTTTACTTTCAATTTTCCCTCATTCATGTCATGACATGTTGAGTAGCAATATTTCTTCATTTTCATTATTATTGAAATTAAATCCAGGCCACTAACTTCTTTGGTGGGGAGACTATAAATATCCTAATGTCCTCAAATTATTATTATGTAAAAATTAGATTCCAGAGGAATGAAATTGATCTCTCAAGTTTAGAAGTTCCCCTTAAAAATTCGAGCATTATCTCTACCATTTCTAAGTTTCACTATTATTGAGATTAAATCGAGGTCACTAACTTCTTTTGTCGGGAGACTATAAATATCCTCCTGTCCTCAAGTTATTATGTAAAAATTAGATTTAAGAGGAATGAAATTGATCTCTCAAGTTTAGAAGTTCTCCTCCCTACCATTTCTAAGTTTCAAGCAATTATTATGTGAAAATTAGATTTTAGAGGAATAAAATTGATCTCTCGAGTTTAGAAGTTTCCCTTAAAAATTCGAGCATTATCTCTACCATTTCTAAGTTTCAACCAATTGTTGGGGGTAGAATTGCACATGAGTCTATCAAGTTAGATTGTGTGGTTGAGTGAAATTCTCAACCTTCTACTTATTTTTGGGATTTATTCTCTTCCTATTCATTGTAATTTATTCTAATACAAACAAGTTTGTCTTTTAGGGAATGTATTAAACACATGGGTTTATTAATTACTGTGAACTTTTATTTAAAAGGAAGTAAATACAAATAGAGTAAGTATATATACCAATAAAAGAGGAAATATGTTTACTAGAACATTTTTTTTAATATGAGATAGAAGTAAACATATCCGTAAAAAGAAACTACATAAACTTAAAGAAGTTGATCCCATTTTACAATATAAATATTGTTAAAGGATAGCAAAGAAGTAGTTTTGACATATCAATGTAGGTTTTGAAAACTAAAATTAAAAAATTAAAAAATTAAAAAATTAAAAAAATTAAAAAATATATATAACATAAAAGTTGTTTTCAAAAACTTAGTTTGTGGTGAAATTTTGCTTAAAATTCAAATGTATTGTTTCAATATCTATCCCAAAGGAATGCATATGCTTTAGTGGCAATGCAGCTTCAACCAAAATAATTTGAGCTTGGTCATTCATAATCTTACCGGTACAAGGTAGGAATTATAGGATATGAACTTTATTTATGTCAATATTTTTTACATTCAATTTTCCCTTATTCCTGACATGTAGAGTAGCGATATTTCTTCATTTTCACTATTATTGATGACGGAAAATTTAGGGTTTTGTGATTTAAGAGTTGTGGGTATTTAGCCAGATGGTAGAGCGCCTGCATAGCATGCGAAAGGTACGGGGATCTATACCCTGCATCTTCAAAAGAAACTATTTGTTATTCATATTTTATTTCTATTCAATCTTTCTTTATTTATGACATAATGAGCCGAGATATTTTTTTATTTACACAATTATTGATGACCGGACGTTTATTATTTTCCAATGTAAGAGTTGTGCGGATGTAGATCAAATGGTAGAGCACTTGCTTCTCATGTGGGTAGTACGGGGATCAATACCTTGCATCTCCAAATGAATGAATTATTAAATATATTATTTCTTTTCAAAATTTTCATATTTACGATATAATGAGCAGGTATAGTTTTTCATTTTCACTATTATTGATGACGAGACGTTTAGGGTTTTGTGATATAAGAATCGTGGGGATGTAGCTCAGATGGTAGAGCGCTTGCTTTGCATGCGAGAGGTATGGGGATTGATACCCTACATCTCCAAAACAAAACTATTTATTATTAAAAATGTTATTTCTTTTAAGTTTTCCTTATTCATGACATGTTAAGTAGCGATATTTCTTCATTTTCACTATTATTGATGATGGAAAATTTAGGGTTTTGTGATGCAAGAATTCCGGGGATGTAGCTCAGATGGTAGAGCGCTCGCTTAGCATGCGAGAGGTACGGGGATCGATACCCCGCATCTCCAAAAGAAACTCTATTCAATCTTTCCTTATTTATGACATCATGAGCCGAATTAGTTTTTTCATTTTCACTATTATTGATGACGGGACGTTTAGGGTTTTCTGATGTAAGAATCAGAATCATCATAATGTAGATTAGATTAAGAAACTCTATTCAATCTTTCCTTATTTATGACATCATGAGCCGAGTTATTTTTCATTTTCACTATTATTGATGACGGGACGTTTAAGGTTTTCTGATGTAAGAATCAGAATCATCAGAATGTAGATTAGATTAAGAAACTCTATTCAATCTTTCCTTATTTATGACATCATGAGCGGAGATATTTTTTCATTTTCACTATTATTGATGACGGGACGTTTAGGGTTTTCTGATGTAAGAATCAGAATCATCAGAATGTAGATTAGATTTTAGATCGCTTTCTTAGCATGTGAGAAGTATGGGGATCCTGAGAATGTAGATTAGATTTTAGATCTTAGCATGTGAGAAGTATGGGGATCCTGAGAATGTAGATTAGATTTTAGATCGCTTTCTTATCATGGGGATCCTGAGAATGTAGATTAGATTTTAGATCGCTTTCTTAGCATGTGAGAAGTATGGGGATCCATACTCGCATCTCTAAAGGATTAATGAGTAGCGATATTTTATCATTTTCACTATTATTGATGATAAGACGTTTAGGGTTTTATGTCGTAAGAATCTTGGGGATGTAGCTCAGGTGGTAGAGCGCTCGCTCTGCATGCGAGAAGTATAGGGATCGATACCCCGCATCTCCAAAATAAAACTATCTATTATTAAATATTTCTTCATTTTCACTATTACTAAAGACAGAAAATTTAGGATTTTGTGGTGCAAGTAATGTGGGGATGTAGCTCGTAGAGCGCTCGCGAGGTATGGGGATTGATACCTCATTTGAATCATGGGGATGTAGCTTAGATGGTAGAGCACTTGCTTTGCAAGATGGGGACTGGGACTTATCTATTATTAAATATTTCTTCATTTTCACTATTACTAAAGACAGAAAATTTAGGATTTTGTGGTGCAACTAATGTGGGGATGTAGCTCGTAGAGCGCTCGCGAGGTATGGGGATTGATACCTCATTTGAATCATGGGGATGTAGCTTAGATGGTAGAGCACTTGCTTTGCAAGATGGGGACTGGGACTGGTACGGCATCTCTAAAGGATAACTATAAATTATTAAATATATTAATTATTTTCAATTTATTTTTATTTATGACATAATGTGCAGAGATAGTTTTTTATTTTCACTCTTATTGATGACGAGACATTTAGGGTTTTGTGATGTAAGAATCGTGTGAATGTAGCTCAGATGGTAGAGTACTCGCTTAGCATGCGAGAGGTATGGCGATCAATACCTCTTATCTCCGAAAGAATCTATTCGTTAAATATTTCTTCATTTTCACTATTATTTATGAGAGAAAATTTAGAGTTTTGTGATATAAGAGTTGTGGGGATGTAGCTTAGATGGTAGAGCGTTCGCTTAGCATGCAAGAGGTATAGGGATCGTTACTTTGCATATTTGCATCTCTAGAAGAAAATATATTTCCTTATTTATGACATAATGAGCAGAGATATTTTTTGCTTGGGATGTAGCTCAAATGGTTTTATTTCTATTCAATCTTTTCTTATTTTGATATATTGAGCATAGATATTTTTTTATTTTCACTATTATTGGTGATAGTAGGTTTAGGATTTGATGACGTAAGAATTGTGGGGATGTAGGTCAGATGGTAGAGCGCTAGCTTCGCATGTGAGAAGTACGGTGCGATACCCTGCATCTCCAAAGGAATCCTACTACCAAATATTCTATTTCTATTTCAAATTTTTCTTATTTATGATATAATGAGAAGGGATAGTTTTCATTTTCAATATTTTATTCTATTCAATTTTTCCTTATTTTTTACCTAATGAGCAGAAATATTTTTTCATTTTCACTATTATTCATGACCTGCAGTTTTGGGTTTTGGGTTTTGTTAGGTAAGAATTATGGGGATTAAGCTAAGATGGTAGAGTGCATCTCCTAAAGAAACTATTAGTTATTAATATTTTATTTCTATTCAATCTTTCCTTATTTTTAACATAACGATCAGAAATATTTTTTCATTTTCACGACGCACAGTTTTGGGTTTTGTTATGCAAGAATTGTGGAAATGTAGCTAAGATGGTACTGTGCTCTGTTTGCATGCGATGGTACAGGGATCGATACCTTGAACACCCCGCTCTGTATTCCTAAATGCTCTATAATATGGTGGTGCCTTAATGGGATAGATATTTTATATGGGCTGTATACACCTTTAAATGTGGTTTGCTACTCGCAAAAAAGATAGGGATAGTTAAATTTTTAAGTCACTTTTGAGAAGTATGGTGCAGGATAAATTGGATTATTGCCTATTATTTCTAAGAATATATTAAGTCTTGGGACTAATGTTTGTCATTTGTAGAGATGACATATAACCGAGGAATTCATAGTACCGTTCTCCTTTAAAGAAATTCATAGTACCACTCATTTGTTCTCCTTCTGAAAATATTTATGGATTTAATCTGCCTATTATTTCTAAGAATATTAAGTCTTGAGACGAATGTTTGCCATTTGTGAGATGGCATATAATAGAGCAATTCATAGTATCGTTCTCCTTTAGAGCAATTCATAGTACTACTCATTGTTCTCCTTTTGAAGATATTTATGGATTTAATCCACTTACTCCTCTTGATTTGCTTCCTATTCATTCTAATATTTTTTGAGTAAAGCAACCACAAGTAAGGCAGATTTGATCAAAACATTGCATAAACAGGTGAAAGGAGACAATTGAGAAACAAAAAGTTATTTTAAGAATTAAATATTTTTGTGAGTAAAGCAACCATAATTAAGGTCTGATCAAAACATTCCATAAAGAGGTGAACGAGACAATTGAGAAACAAAATTTCAAAGTTGCTTAAAGAATTAACAAAGGATGGAAGGAAATGATTTTTCAACCCGATAACTGGGTTTGGATACATTTTCGCAAGGAGCGATTTCCATCTTAAAGGAAGAAAAAGTTACATCCAAGAGGGGATAACCCTAATCAAGTCCTTAAAGTAATTAATAACAATGCATATAAAATGATCTTCCTGGAGAATTTTCAACACATTCTACTTTCAATTTTTAATGTTGTTGACTTGAGTCCTTTTGATGTAGGTGATGATTTTTCTGATTCGAGGACGAATCCTTTTGAAGAGGGCGAAGATGATAAGGATCACAGTGATCCAAATGTTCCAACTAGACCGCCAAGAAGATTCAACAAGCATTTATTCTTCATCTATAAAATTGGATAGGCTTTGTTCAACTCTCATTTCATGTGTTACAAGCTTATTCGATTGAGAAAGAACCATTTGGAGCTTTAGAAGTGAATATTTACACAGTTGAAGTGAAGATGAAGTTGCAAGCCTCATTAGATGAGTTGTTAGAAAACTTTATTTATTTTTAATTCATAAAGTATGTAATGGTCAAATTGACCTGGTCATTGGTGGAGATTCAAGTGGATTGAGATTAAATCCAGACCACTAACTTCTTTTGTGGGGAGACTATATATATCCTCAAATTATTATCTACAAATCAGATTTTAGAGGAATGAAATTGATCTCTGAAGTTCAGATGTTCCCCTTAAAAATCAGCATTATCTCTCTCATTTCTTAGTTTCAAGCAATTGTTGGGGGTAGAATTGCGTTTCCGGTAGAATTGCACATGAGTCTATCAAGTTTGATTGCGTGGTTGAGTGAAAATTCTCAACCTTCTACTTATTTTCGAGATTTCTTCTCTTCCTATTCATTGTAATTATCTTAATACAAACAAATTTGTTTTTTCGGAGAATGTATTAAACACATGGGTTTATTAATTACGGTAAACTTTTATTTAAAATGAAGTAAATACAAATGGAGTAAGTATTTAAAATATATTAAGCAACTGGGTTTATTAATTATGTTTACTAGCACATTTTTTTTAAACATGAAATAGAAGTAAACTTAGTAATAAAAAGAAACTAAATAAACTTAAAAGCATATAAATATTGTTAAAGGGTAGCAAAGAAGTAGTTTTGACATATCTAGGTTTTGACAACTAAAATTAAAAACTAAAAAAATTAATAAATTAAAAATTAAAAAATAAATATAAAATAAAAGTGTTTTCAAAAACTTAGTTTGTGGTGAAATTTATCTATCCCAAAGGAATGCATATGCTCTAGTGGCAATGCAACGGAATGCATATGCTCTAGTGGCAATGCAACTTCAACCAAAATAATTTGAGTTGGGTCATTCATAATCGCAAAGATACACGGTAGGAATTATAGGATATGAACTTTATTTATGTCAATATTTCTTAATAATATTAATTGAACTACATCCAATTGATTTGAAGAACAAATTCTATTATGTGATGGACAATGTGAAATTAACGTGGCAATAATAGTAGGTTCTAAAGCACAAAAAAAAAAAAAAATACATGGATAAATTTCAAATCTTGAGGCACACAAAATACATGGACTAGCAACTAAAAATGATTGATCCACGTCAAAGGCATTTGGTTTAGTGGTATGATTCTTATTTCGGGTGCGAGAGGTCTTGAGTTCACAATTATATCAAATTAAATAGTTTGTTGGTTTCTTTGTTGGGTTGTTGGTTTATTTGATAACTCCTTGAATATTAGAATAATTCAATATTACTAATATTCAATATTAACATGTCTTACTTACCATCTTAGGAAACAAAAATTAAGGCGAGCAACCTAGTGCTTTAATAAATACTCTTCCTTATGATTACATATTAATGGTGTAATATGTTGAATGGCCGGTCAAGACCTCAATGTATTTATAGATCTGTAACAAAGGATAAATCAATAGATTATCTAATCTGGACAATGAAAGATTGGATTGGGGGACAGATAGGTGGCACCAATGTTGTCATGCCACATGCTATAGGCGATCAAGGACAGATAGGTGGCACTAATATGTTGTCACGCCAGGCTAGGCGATCGTGCTTGCGAAATCCCAAGCTCACGCAAGAGGACTTGGATCCAGGTTAATTTGGCAGTGGCATAAGCAACCGCCTTGCGAGAAACAGTCGATTATTTCCTTGAACTCCTGGAGATAAGATTGCCACCAAAGAAGAGCGGGATACCATAACCGCGGAGGAGATAAGCTGATAAGCTGATGATAATCTTTTTCAACTGTGTTCATTAACTTAGTAGCCGTAGCAGATAAGCTGATGATAATCTTTTTCAACTGTGTTTATTAACTTACCCTACAGCTAATTGTGTTTTCAACTGTGTTTATTAACTTACCCTACAGCTAATTGTGTAAGACCTATTAAACGTAACATACCTTATAGCTAATTGTATAAGACCCATTAAACGTATGTATCAAATAAACATACCTTAACATACCTTAGTAGCCGTACCAGATAAGCTGATGATAATCTTTTTCAACTGTGTACTTACCCTACAGCTAATTGTGTAAGACCCATTAAACGTAACATACCTTATAGCTAATTGTATAAGACCCATTAAACGAATCAATCTCTAGATGAAGAATTTTGTACTCACAGTTCTAAATTTGAAACTTAAAATGTTTACAGAAAGTAAACAGATGGGTTCCAATGTTCCGAGCCTCCATTTGCTTATTTTTCTTTAAACTCTCCTAGAAAAACTAACTATTTGGGCTCTTAATGAATCAATCTCTAGATGAAGAATTTTGGACGCAAAGTTCTAAATTTGAAACTTAAAACGTTTACATAAAGTAAACAGATGGGTTCCAACGTTTCGAGCCTCCATTTGCTTATTTTTCTTTAAACTCTCTTAGAAAACTAACTATTTGGGCTCTCGAATGTTGGATATGGAGGCTGACTATTTGCAGTAAAAATCTGATAGAGTAGGCGATCCATTTGCCTAATATATATAAATATATATACTAAATATTTATATATAGTAGGCGGTTATATCTGTTAAATCTATATATATAATAAATTGAAATTATATATATACCCATTAGTCGATGCTTTCAAAATGTACATTTCTCATTCTTCATACCCTCTCTTTGCCTACTTCATTAATACAAAACTTTTAGTCAATATATCTCCTTACATTTTCTCTATCATGTTTTTTGTGTTCATTTAGATCGAGTGTGTGCGTTGTTGTGTGAACCTAATAATGGGCATCAGAGCGAGGCGAGATTCACCGCGATCTGTGAGGATGGAAAGTTCAAAGATAATAATTGAAAAGTTTGATGGATTCGATATCAATTTCTAGAAGATGTAGATTGAAGATTATATGTACCATAAAAATCTTTAGAAACCCCTTTTGGGGGTGAAGCCGGATACCATAACCGCGGAGGAGTGGAAACTCAAGGATCGTAACACCTTACGGTTGATCTGGTTGATGCTGTCCAGAAACACGACGTTCAACATCATCAAAGAGAAGATGACATCGGGCCTATTGAAGGTGTTGTCGAATATGTACGAAAATTCGTCGGCTATGAAGAAGATGTTGTCAAATATATACAAATGTCTGAAGGTAGATTTGTTGCAGATCATATAAATTAGTTCAACGTGATTGTCAGTCAATTGAGCTCAGTGGAAATTATGTTTAAAAAATGAAATTAAAGCTTTAATTTTGATGTCATCTTTACCCGAGACGTGGTATACTGTTGTTGCTGCAATCAACAGTTCACGAGAATCTAATAAACTTAAGTTTGATGAAATTCGAGATGTCGGTAAAAGTATTCCCAAATGGGAAATTAGAGATTCATCTGGCAATACTCTCAGTGTTGATCGAAGGGAAAGAAGTAAATCAAAGAGCCCAAACAAACATGGGCGATCAAAATAAAGGGATCGAGAAAATTCTCCAAACAAATCAAACATAAAGTGTTAAAAATGTGGAGAAAAATGACACTTTCGGACAAATTGTACAAAATTGAAGAAAAGAAAAATCACAATATATTATTTCTTTTCAATTTTTTCTTATTTACGACATAATGAGCCCGGATAATTGTGGGGATGTACCCCAGATGGTAGAGCAATTATTTTGCATGCGAGAGGTGCAGGGATCGTTACCATGCATCTCCAAAGAATACTATCAATTGTTAAATATATTATTCTTTTCAACTTTTTCTTATTTATGACATAATGAGGAGAGATAGTTTTTCATTTTCACTATTTAGTTTTGCATTTTCACTATTATTGATGACGGGACGTATGAGTTTTGTGATGTAACAATTGTGAGGATGTAGCTAAGATGGTAGTGCTCTCTTTGCATGCGAGAGGTACGGGGATCGATTGCCCACATCTTCATTAGTCTTCTTTTACCCGCATCTCCATTAGTCTTCTTTTATTAATGATCAATCAGTAGAATTGATTGTATTTGTTGGGTTTTATGTCCTAAAACTCATAGTTTGAATTTATTGAATAAAGTGAATGTTACAATGATTAATCTAAATCCAATAAACTAAGAACACTCGAGCTATAGTATGATTACTTGAACTATATGTAGATACACCAGAGTGGATGAAGTTCAAGTATATAGTCAAATCCAATAAACTAAGAACACTCTAGCTATTGTATGATTACTTGAACTATATGTAGATACATCAGAGTGCTTCAAGTTCAAGTATATAGTCAAAATGATCTATAGTACAGGGATAAGGTTGAGTACCTTATTCTAGGGACACTATGGATGCGGCCCACTTTTGTATATGATATAAACAATGTGATCACTAAATTGTACATGTGGAGACATGTGAGTGGGGGCGTCCTATGCAATGAGTATTGCATAAGATCGGACCATGAAGAAAACCACTCACAACTTTATAATGTCGTTTATTGTTGAGACTAATTTTTTCATTCGATGACCTAGGTAACTCGATCTTAATCCTAAGCTAACTATGAACTCCTATTTATTCGGAATTATCCTTAGATTTGCATGGGTGAGAGTGGCCCGTGTTTGCCGACTCAATAAGTCTCCCATTTCAGGGGTAAGACTGGTGAATAGTTGGGGACATAGAGTGTAAGATGAAATTCACTCCTACCCGCTTTTAGGGATAATAGAGAGGTTGTTCCCTCAAGTACTGACTCCAAGTCTTGAATAAGGGGCCCACCCTCTCATTGGCCCGAGAGGGGTTTGGTTTGGTGGTTGGACCACAAACCAATTGTTCATTAGATGATCAGTGGGACTCAAGGAACAAGAAGTAACTTTAGGGGTAAAACAGTAAATTGACCTAGCTCTAGTTACGAACAACCTGTGAAGGATCGACTTACTAATCATGGAAATATGAAATGGACAGAAATATATCTATAGTGAGGGGAGTGCAACTACTAGGCTATAGTGGAGTGTCCTAGTAGTTAACGAATGTTGGTTAACAAGGTTAATGAGTTTAGCCAGTTAATCTCGGATCGTTAGAGCCCATGATCTGTAGGTCCATTAGGTCCCCCTGCTAGCTCATATCGGACTGAACCCTAGAACAGTGTGACGAGTGAGTTCGAAGTGTTTGAATTCAAATTAGGGAATATACGCTAAATATATACGATATATTTAACCGCATTTTGTTTTAATTATGAATTAAACAAAAAGAGAGAATTAGAGATTTTTAAATAAGATTTAAATATTTTAATTATGAATAGGGATTCATAATCAATATAATGAATATGTGCCGGAATTGATTGGGATTGACATTTTATTTAATGTTAAATTTTAATTAAATTGTTTAATTAATCATTTATTATTATTTTTATTTGAAATTAATTATTTAAATTAATTGTTGAATTAAAATAAAGAAAGTCAAAATGTTGACTTCACCCAATGGAAAAATCCATGTTTGAGTTAGTGGAATATCGAGTATCAATATATGGTTTAACTAAACTTGCATGTTTGCCACATAATCCCAAAAATTTGAGTGGAATTTTTTGTGTCAAAATTTGGTTAATTCAAACTTGCATGCTTGCCGTAATCCCACAAATTTGAGTGGAATTTTGAGTGTCAAATTTGGTAATCTCAAATTTGCATGAACATGCAAATATGACTCTATAAATTGATTAAGGTACATGGAAAGTTTGCTTGAAAAACTTTGAGAAAATTGCTAAAAACTCTCTCTTTACATATACTAAATTCCTATCAAGTTTAGTCACTCACCGGATTGCACAATCTCGTTCTAAGGCCGAAGAATAGTAGGGAAGACATTAGTGGTGGTTCGAAACCGGTTCGTGAGGAAAAAGAAATTTGAACTGTTAGTATTCAAACTCATTGAGTTTTAATGCTTTTGAACATGCTAGCTAATTTACTATAATTGTTGTACATAGAGTGCCTAAGATCTAAATTTCTTCTGCACGTGTTATAGCAACACCATCAATTGGTATCAGAGCAAGTTTTAGGCACTTCATTTACATTAATTTGAACATGGTGGGTACCATTTCATGAATGAATTTTGTGGTTGCTAAAGTGGATGTTTATGGTTTTGGTTTTTTTTTTTTTTTTTTTTTTTCTTTTTTTGTGCTTCCATTGTATTCAATTATAGTAATTGGCCTAATGTGTATGGGGTTAATGAGTGAAGAAAGGTCTGTAATTTTTATGGAGTCATTAGAGTCCATTTTAGGTTGATCGAAAATGGAAGAGATAGCAAGCTGAACTGAAGAAGATGGAAGAGGTGGTTCGGGTGTTTTTTTCTGCCAGTTAGGGTCCGGTTCAACGTTTGTAAGGGTTGGTTTGGCCTGTTCCTGATCCTTGGGAGCGGTTCAAGTTATTATTAATTATTAATGTAATAATTTAGTTAATTGCTTGATTTAAAATGCCAAAACCAATCCACTTTAGTGTGTTTAATTAATTATGCATTATGAATGTATGTTTTAATTAATAGAAAATGTATGTGCATAAAGTATGTCATATAGATTTAAAATCCCACCATAGGCTAAGCATGTTTCATGCATTCCAAGTATGTTGTAAGTGTTATAATGTATAGTATGCATGTTTAGGGTTCCATGAGATAGATATAAATTGTTATATTATTGCATGGAATGGATGATTATATAATTGTTATATAAAGCATGTTGGAAGAATGTTATAGGTTATTTTCAACGTCATAAAACGAGATAGACGTTAAAATCTATAACAAAGATAAATGCATACTCACTTAAGGTTAATAACAAGCATGATGAATTTTAATAGTTAAAATAGGTCGATATCTTGTAAAACTGTGGGTACAAGAAAGCTCACCTGACATGATCTTGTCTAAGGCTGGAGGTACTTAAGTTGACGGTTTACGGAACACCTGCTACCTGGAGATCGGGTCAATACTTGAGCTTAGTTAGTCCAGTTTTAATAGCATGCGTGAGTGATGTAAGGATTTAAAAAAAAAAAATGAAAAATTATCTAGACATATAGGTAAAAATCGAGTATAAATGTTATATTTGGAAAAATCACCTAGACTTAAGTTATATTTAATTAGCCGGAATATACCTAAGTAATAAGTATACCCAACCGTCTAAAATACTTAGTGGGAGGAAAAAGGTATATGAGATATATCCTTTTCTTTTTACGCTCTCTGGATAATTCACACCGTGAGATTCATGCTCGGCCTCGTGTCGCCCGAAGAGCGTCCTCCATTCCGAAGGTATTTGCATGAGTCAATAACAAGGTGAATAGAGAAAGTATTTATAATAAGTGGGAGAAGGAAGTATATCAACACATCCTATGGTCTCCACCACTAGGTTGCATCGTGAAATTCCCATGTTCCGCCTGCATGTTGCCCTAGAGCAACTACCCATTCAGAGGGTCATAACATGGGAGTCGGAACAACGCAAACTCTAGAAATTGAGAGGATTTCTTAGGTCCATTCCTAACTTTGGCTTTTTAATTTGATAGCATTGTTGGGGCCGATCTCTGAGGTCTGAAAATGGCGGGTCACACTTACGAAGAATTACTAAGAGTTAGTATATTCTTAACCAAAGTAGCGATAACTAAAATACTATAGGAATAAGAGTTATTCTGGGATTAGTGTTTAAGTCAAGAATGTCTTGGTTTAGTGAAGGAGTGATTGAGTGCCCCTCGGTAGTAATTGCTCTAACTCACTAAAGTATCGTTGTAAATTAATAGTTTTTGGGTATATTATTACATTTGTTAAACCTGATTGGATTAAAAAGGATTAAGTCAATTCACTAATAGAATTTGTTTTAAATCTCAGCATGTCAAGCTCAATAGTACAATTACTCGCTTCTGAGAAATTAAAAACAATTACACAACAAGGAAATCAAACCTAAACACAATACTTGCAAATGATAATTTTGATGGTGTTAATATAACACATGCGGAAGCAATTTGGATCTTAGGCACTTTTAGAACATCAATTATAGTAAATAACTAGCATGTTCATAAGTATTAAAACTTAATGAGTTTAGATACTAACCTTTTGTAGTTCAAACTCTTTTTTCCTCACGAACCAGTTTCGAACCACCACTAGTGTCTTCTCCACTATCCTCTGGCCTTAGAACGAAATTGTGGAATCCGGTGAGTGACTAAACTTGGGAGGGATTTTGTATATGTGAAGAGAGTGTTTGTGAGAAGTTTTTCTCAAGGTTTTTCACCCGGAAGAAGAAGACCTTCCATGTACCATGATCACTCTATTTAAAGAGTCATGTTTGCATGTTCATGCAAATTTGAGATCACCAAATTTTGATACTTAAAATTCCACTCAAATGTTTGGGATTATGTGGCAAGCATGCATGTTTGAGTTAACCAAATTTTGACACTTAAAATTCCACTCAAACTTGTGGGATTTATTTGGCAAGCATGCAAGTTTGGTTAAATAAAATTTTGACACCTCAAAATTCCACTAACATGGAATTTTTCATTAAATGGAGTCAACATTTTGACTTTCTTCATTTTAATTCAACAATTAATTTGAATAATGAATTTCAAATTAAAGTAACATTAAATGATTAATTGAACTATTTAATTAATATTTAATATTAATTCAAATGCCAATCCCAATCAATTCGAACACATAATTGATTAAGATATTTAAATCTTATTTACATATCTCAGATTCTCTCTTTTTGTTTAATTCGTAAATAAAACAAAAATGCGGTTAAATATATCGTATATGTAGCGCATATTTCCTAATTTGAATTTGAACACTTCGAACTCACTCGTCACACTGTTCTATGGTTTAGTCCGATATGAGCTAGCAGAGGGACCTAATGGACCTATAGATCATGGGCTCCAACATCCAAGATTAACCGGTTAAACTCATTAACCTTGTTAACCAACATTCGTTAACTACTAGGACACTCCACTATAGCCTAGTAGTTGCACTCCCCTCACTATAGATATATTTCTGTCCATTTGATATAACCATGATTAATAAGTCGATCCTTCACAGGTTGTTCGTAACTAGAGCTGGGTCAATTTAACTTTTGTACACCCATTGTACACCCATTGTTCCTATTATCAAACATACCTCTTAACTTTTGTACACCCATTGTTGGGCAACCCATAGTAAAAAGTCTTTATTTACATCCCAAGACTTTATACTTACCATTTTAGGAAACAAAGAAAAAGAAAAGAAGAAGAAGAAGAAGAAAGCTCTCTGTTCTTATTATGTTCTTGTTTTGTTCTAAACGACATATTCTCATCGAGGACTTCATGTGTTTCCTACAATACAACAAAATACGACCTTAATACCTAGGCTCAAGAATTCATACATACGTTTCAAAGTGCATAACAAGGGCATTTGGTCTAGTGGTATGATTCTCGCTTTAGGTGCGAGAGGTCTTGAGTTCAATTCTCGGAATATGCCCCTTTAAGAGATTGTAGAATTAAAGATATTTACGAAGTAAATAAATACACATTAAAATAACATAAGTTAAATACAGAGGTACGGGGATCGTTACCATGCATGTAGTCTTGCTTCAAAAATGATCTTCAACCAAAATAATTTGAGCGGAGTCATTCATAATCTCAAACCTACAAGGTAGGTTCTAAAGCACAAAAACATGTGGATAAATTTTAAATATAGAGGCGCATAAAACATATGGACTAGCAACTAAAAATGATAGATTCATTACAAGGGCATTTGGTCTAGTGGTATGATTCTCGCTTCGGGTGCGAGAGGTCTCGAGTTCGATTCTCGAAATGCCCCCTTCAATTATATCAAGTTGTACAAAGAAATAAAGATGTTTGAAAAAAAAAGAAGAAGAAGAAGCTATATTTAATCTTTTTAATTATAATTTATAAGTGTTTTTATAACATATTAATTGAAGAATACAGAATTGTGTATGTAAGATTCTCTTCCAATCTTGGAAACCATACCACTTTCAAATTAGAGAAAGTCATGATGGTAGTACCATTTATTTTCTATTCAAATTATTCCATGAGGGCTTGAGAAAGTCTTGCAAAAGAAGATGATGGTAGTACTATTTATTTTCTATTGCAGACTTTTGATAGAGCATCGACCCTAACTTCAAAGGCATTACACCCTTGACCCTAACTACAAGGGCATTTGGTCTAGTGGTATGATTCTCACTTCGGGTGCAAGAGGTTTCGAGTTCGATTTTCGTCTAGTGGTATGATTCTCACTTCGGGTGCAAGAGGTTTCGAGTTCGATTTTCGAAATGCTCCCAACAATTATATCAAATTGAATAAAGAAATAATTCACATGGATGTTTGAAAAAAAAAAAAAAAAAAAAAAAGAAGAATAGAAGACTTGAGATTCTCTTCCAATCATTTCATGAGAACTTGAGATTCTTTCAGCAGTGAGACAATGATTATGTGCCTCGACGAACAAGTCAACTGTGCAAAATTCAGACTGCATGGACAACAGCTCGACGAACAAGTCAACTGTGCAAAATTCAGACTGCATGGACAACAGCAGTGTATGCTCGAGTCACGTTTGGAAGAAACTAGTCACATTCTCCTATAATACATTTTGGGAAATTTTTTGGGAAATTTTAGTCCGGGAGGGTGTAGATATGAAATGAGCATGCCACCTTGGACAACAAATTATTTACAAAAATTGCTGAGACATGCAGCCATAGACAACACGCCATGGGCAATCATGACCGTGACATCTGTCCCCACACAATTTATTGATAACCAACTCTTCATATACTCAGCATTGTAGGACGAGGCTGATTTTAGGTCTCTCGATGCACTTCCAGCTGATCTCAGAATGAGGAGTCTTTTCCAATCTACTAGGAGCTGTTGAAAATCACTTCTCGGTTCGTTGACTCTTCATGTCTTCTCTATTGGTGTCTTTCCTACTTTCTTCGCATGAAAATCTTTCTTCTTTGCATGACGTCATACCAACTGCTTCTACTTGATGTCTTCTTGGTCAAAATAATAACGTTTCAAGTTACTGACGTGGACAACAAGGTTAGTCCGCATCCATAAGAGCAATTGGATCCTATATGATGTCTTCATAATCTTGTGGATCATGGGCAATCATGACCGTGACATCTGTCCCCACACAATTTATTGATAACCAACTCTTCATATACTCAGCATTGTAGGACGAGGCTGATTTTAGGTCTCTCGATGCACTTCCAGCTGATCTCAGAATGAGGAGTCTTTTCCAATCTACTAGGAGCTGTTGAAAATCACTTCTCGGTTCGTTGACTCTTCATGTCTTCTCTATTGGTGTCTTTCCTACTTTCTTCGCATGAAAATCTTTCTTCTTTGCATGACGTCATACCAACTGCTTCTACTTGATGTCTTCTTGGTCAAAATAATAACGTTTCAAGTTACTGACGTGGACAACAAGGTTAGTCCGCATCCATAAGAGCAATTGGATCCTATATGATGTCTTCATAATCTTGTGGATAACTTCGACTAGTCCATAGTATTTTTGCACCAGTCTTTGGTTCTTGTTGCTTTGAACTTGAAGTTGATATGACGTTAACTTATATAAACTCTCTATTTTTCTTGAAATTGTTGTTGTTGACGCTTCTGACTGACCCTTCTCTTCATCCATCTGGTATTTCTGTGTGAACATGTGTTGCTTCAGTGACTTGTTTTTTTTCTTCCTTCTCCAATAGAGGCGTTGGCTTGGTGTCTTTACCCAGCATTTGAGTGATCATTGACAAGAGCCTCTGCGGGTCTAATAAACTTGACTGTTAACAAGTCATTTAGCTTTTCATAGAATTTAGCTAGCTCAGGCTCAACTGCATGACATTTGTTTGTGGCAGGCGATCTCGACTGCAACATAAAACTAATCTTGTGATTTATCTCTCCTGGTGGGGATAAATCCATTATCTGACCTTCTTGTTTTGCGTTGTGGTGTTCATGTAGTGGCAACAAGGTTGCTATTGAGGTTTGCTCACTCGAGCTCCCCTTTCAATTATAACAATAGCAGCAAACGTAGATTCATCGTGGCTAAGATTCTTTCTCAACTGTAGTATCGACATCATTTTCACCCCTCTTGGTTGATGGATGTTTTTCTGAATGATCGTCGAATTAGACTCCATTACAACTAGGCATTTTGCTAGGGACATGTAAATGACTTTGTGTTCCAGTAGGACGTTCATCCCTAACACGACGTCGAAGTCATCCATTTCAACTATCATAAAATGATTTGCCTAGTCCAAGGCTCTAGCTTGATTAGAGTTCTCATTGTGACTCTTAAAACAGGTAAAGCTTCCAATTTGACGGCGTTCATCTTTCCTGTATCTCGATGCCGAAGGATGTTAAAATATTTTGCATTGGTCTCGATAATGAGTTGTGGGTGGTTCTAGAGTCGACAATGGTGTTCCTTGCTACTTTGTGCTTTATCCAGACCTTGACATACATAATATATATATATATATATTCTTTTAACTATAGCACATATGGTCCATGAAAGAATTGTAACTCTTATGCTCATTAATATTATAATGGTTACCACCTAAATTATAACGTAGAGTTAGAGAATTGATGTCCAATTAGCCAACCCTAAATTTGTAATCTTGGTAGAGTGATTGAAATTACAATGGAAGTAGTTTAAACTCCTAGTACCTTAAATGAAGTTGATCTCTTCTAATAAAACATGAATTTCTCTTTAATATCGTTAATACAATTATGCTTCATCTTGAACCTTTCAAAAAGGAAACTAAAAGTAAGTTCAATTGAACTCCATTTTATTGTCATCTTGAATGATGTGTAGGATATATTCTTGATTTACCTTGATATTTCATATTAGTTAAGCTTTTTGCAAAATCACAAGTAGACCACAACAACAACGAGCTTGGGTCTGTTTATTATTTTAAAGAAATTTTTATTCTCCATTCATCTGTAATAACTCTCCAACTAAATTCATATTATGCAACGAAACAAATTTTTTACTCCTAAGAAATAAAATATGCACTTTAACTAAAATTTCAACAATCTTATTGCGATACAACATAGATGACAACTATAGCCTTCAAATAAATACAACATAGATAGAAACTCTAGTGTTGATCCATAATATAACACCTACTACCTAAATTATGACCTAAAAATTTGAAAACATAAGTTGTAGTTGAAAATTACACAAAACAATCCCCTAAATCTAAGAATTCCTGTCCAATTAGTCAATCCTAAAGATTGTAACTAGCATAGAGCAATTAAAGCTCCACATGAAGTAATTTAAAGTTCCAGTTACTTAACTAAAGTTTATCTCCTCTTTAATGAAGCATGAGTTGTACTTAAGTTCATGAAATTCTTATAGACTCCAACTCTTAGTGCTATTGATGCAATTATATTTTATATGAGTTTGTCATAAATGAAACTCAGGTGCCTTCAATACAACTTTATTTTCTTGCCATACGAGGCAAAATAGAAGAACTAAATCAAACAAATTAATGAACTGAACCGAAAATCTAACCAAACTGATTAGTTTGTTTCCTTTGTTGGTTGGTTGGTTTATTTGATACCCCTTATAAATTAGAATAATTCAATATTACATGCCTCCTTACAAACGAGTAAAATACTAGACCATCAACTTTTTGTTTTATAGCCAACAACCCCCAGGAAAATAGATTTCAAACTTGAGAGAAAAAAACATATTGAGTAGGAGCTAAAAATGTTGTGTTTTCTAGTAAGGGCATTTGGTCTAGTGATATGATTCTCGCTTAGGGTATGAGAGGTCCCAAGTTCAATTCTCAAAATGCCCTTATTTCTTAATCTTTTTTTAGTATGAGAATTTATACTTACCATTTTACCATCTTAATAAACCATGAAAAAAAGAGGAAAAACAAAAGTTAAGGCAATTAAAACTATTATGATAATGCTCTTAATATCGCAATCCTGTAAATAATTTCATAATTAATCAAACCCTAGATCTAGAAGATATCGTAACAAAAGAAAATAAATGAAACCCTAGATCTAAAAGATATCATAACAAAAGAAAATAAATGAAACCGAGTAAATAATTTCTAATAACAAAAGAAAATAAATTAAATAACGATGATACATTCAATAAACAACTTAATATAAAGTCCATAATAAGGGCATTTGATTTAGTGGTATGATTCTTGCTTTTGGTGCAAGAGGTCTCGAGTTTGATAACCAAGAGTGACCCAATTCACTCCTCTCGGAAGAGAATGTTTGCTCTTAACATCATTTTGTGTTTCCTCTCATAGCCATAAAGTTGTACAAATTGGTTTAAAAGGATGATATTCATTATGGATGAGTAATTTCGCGATTTTTCAGAATTCTTGGCTAAAAGTTGCATAAAGAAATTGAGAGCCTCCATTGGCTTATTTTTCTTCCCACCCTCCTTACAAACTTACAATATTTGAAAGTTAGATATGGAGGCTGATTATTTATAGTAAAAATATATAATAAATATTTATATATAGTAAGTGGTTATATGTATTAAAGCTATATATATAATAAACTAGAATAATATATTTACCCATCAGTCCATTCTTTCAAAATGTATATTTCTCATTCTTCATATCCTTTATTTGCATACCTGAAGTCATTAATACAAAACTTTTAGTCAATATTTCTCCTTACATTTTCTCTATCATGTTTTTCTTGTTCATTTCGATCGAGTGTGTGATCCTAATAACTGGTGTCAGAGCGAGGCAAGATTCACCATGATCTGTGAATATGGAAAGTTCAAAGACTGGAATTGAAAAGTTTGATGGATTCGATATAAGTTTCTAGAAGATGCAGATTGAAGATTCACCATGATCTGTACCAGAAAGATCTTCAGAAACTTCTTTTGGGGGTGAAGCCGGATACCATGATCACAGAGGGTTGATTTGGTTGACGCTGTCCAGAAACATGACGTTCAACCTCATCAAAGAGAAGACAACATTAGGCCTATTGAAGGTGTTGTAAAATATGTACGAAAATCTGTCGGCTATGAACAAGATGTATGTAAGGACCGTGCTGACACGATGACTCAAAAAGGCGGGTAAAATTTTCCTTCTTGATAAAACAATTAAAATTTAAAACATAATTTTCATTATACCAAAGTAGTGTGCGCACATTACTAATTTAAAATACGACGTAATGATTAAAACACAAAATAAGAAACAGACACAAAACATTTTAAAACAAAGGGTTGAAGACGACGGGTGAGGTTTGTCTATGGCACCTCCTCCAGACTCCGCTTCTGTTCTTGACCAGCTCCTTATCACCTGGAAAAAAAAATGGAGAATAAGGAATGAGTACAAGACTCAGTAAGTAGCCTACTTGTAGGCTCTTAATCGTGTCCTTGATATGCTAGGGTACCACATTCTTTGTTCTTGCTTGTTCTTGATCTTTTTCTTGTTGTAAGTACTTAGGCCCTCTAATTTTTGTTCTTGACTTGGGGTTCTTATCTTGATCTTTCATGAGGACCTTGGTCCTTGAATCCTAAAACCATGGTTTTCCTTTAAGGGCTTTAGTACTATGGTTTTTGGTTCTTGGTCCTTTGTTCATGATTCTTGTCCTTAGAACTAAGATCTTGATCCTTGTTCTATTCCTTGATCTTTCTCTTGTTCTTGGTACTTCTTGGTTCTTGTTTTGTTCTTGATTCATTCTCCAAGACACTCCCCCTAGGATTTATGGCATTAGACATGCACCTGAATATCCTGTGTCTAAGGCTTCATGCGTTTCAAGTGACACAGCCTTAACCTACGTCCAAGACTTCATGCATTCCAAGTGACGTAGTCTTACCGAATCTTAGGGCTTGCCCTTCGATACGATCTGCTTAATCCTATGCCCAAGGCTTCAAGTGTTCCAAGCGGCATAGTGTGAAAACCTACATCCAAGGCTTCTTACGTTCCAAGCGATGTAGTCTTAATACTGCATCAAGGGCTTGCCCTATAATATAGTTTGTTTAACCTACGCTCAAGGCTTCATGCGTTCCAAGCAACATAGTCTAAGTCATGAGCATGATGTACCGTGGGAGGTCTTAGGAGGTTCTTGATGCGTGGCTAAGGTAACGTACTCTCTTCTTGTTCCTCTGTGACTTTAGAGTACTCCCCTTAATAGACCGTAAAGGTCACTTGCTCGGTGCATACTTAAACATGGCATCCTACAAGTCTGCAGGGCATCTCTTCTAGGTGAGGGAAACTTGAGGCATGACATCCTGCAAAGGAAACATGGTGCAGGGCATCCCACCTAGAAGAAGAATTCTTGGGCATTGCTTGGTGGGAGGTCATGGGTCACTTTGGACATGATTAGAGTATTACCTAGCATTTTTAAGTTTCTGTTTCTGAGTTTGGGGACCTTAGTCCCTCGTCCTTGAGTGGTACCTAGCATTCTTCTTACTTGGGCATTGCTTGGTGGGAGGTCATGGGTCACTTTGGACATGATTAGAGTATTTCCTAGCATTCTTAAGTTTCTGTTTCTGAGTTTGGGGACCTTAGTCCCTCGTCCTTGAGTGGTACCTAGCATTCTTCTTACTTGGGTAGTTGTAAAGCTTGTATGTTGTTGTTCTTGGTTCTTAATCTTTTAACTTTCTAAGGTCCTTAATTTCTTGAGGCATAAGTTGTAACTTGTATTTGTAACCATATGAACCCATCTTAGTGTAAGTTTTTCTAGAAGGCCATAGATTCCTAGGGAGTTCTTTAGAGGGTTCTAGAAGAGTCTAAAGTCTTGTGGTGTTTCCTTTAGGTGTTTCTTGGATCCTAACTTGGTTTAGGTTCCAAACTTACTCCAATCAACTTGAAACCTTAAAATTATCTTCATGTCCTTCATAATCGACCTTATAAGAAGTAGCAAATCATTTGAAGCACGTATAGACCTTGAAATCTCTTAAGTAGTCCTAGGGGCATTTTGGTCATTTTACACCCAATTCTTGGTTTTGCTACTTAACGTGTTCCAATGGCTTTTCAAACTTCACCAAGTCATCAAACATCATAAAATAAGATCTACTTCAGGGTTTCATAGCATTTGGATGTCATCTAGGTCATGAACCGTAGGTAGATGTCCTTAGGGGCATTATGGTCATTTTGCACCATTTCTTGGTTTACCTACTTATCCTTATCCAATGACTACCAAACTTCGTATATAACCTCAACATGCTATAGTATCCTCAGCCTTAAAATTTTATAGGCAGCAGAGTTCATCTAGTGGGTTATTTTAACATTACGTAAATCCCGAGCAATTTGTTCGGTTCAAGGTCTTAACTTACGGTTCCTAGGGTTTTTCTTTCATAGATCCTAATTTCATACTTGGTTTAGGGTTTCATATTAAAATTCAAGCGATCCCTACAAGTATTTCTTAACAAAAAGTCCAAGGTGGCTACTTCCCTCATTGTCGACATTCGGGACCTTCGTTCTTGAGCTTCCGGTACCCAAATTACCTCAAATTTTCTTTCATAGACTCCTTATTGTGTCTACTTTCTGGAACCATAAGGTTTTTCATGAGAGCCAGTCTGGAAGGGGGATAAAATTGAGAAAATCCGAGGGAAGGTCGAGTTTTGGGTTGACATGGTCGGTTCAACTGAACCGGCCACGTCATCGTCTTCTTCCTCCAAACGGGAAGAAGACGCGCGCGACCGTTCGCGCCGCCGTCTGAAACTCGCCCTCCCCAGCTCCTATCATGCCGTTTCTCCCCTCGATTCCTTCATAAAACTTAATGACGGTATTACAAGGAAGATCTAGAGATTGATTTCATACCTTTTCATGGATCGTAGCCTAAGATTTTTGCTTCCAAAGTTCATCAAAAATATGATTTCTCGTCCGAGTAAAAAACAGAGAATTTCTTATTGGGTAGCTGATTCTAGGGGTTTTCGAGGCTTGATTTCTTCAGGAAACCTCTTCCTTATTATTCCCTCAAGATAAAGGAATTGGTTTGGAAGAACGACTTTGAGTGTGGGATATTAATTTTGAGAAACCACTCTCGGTCTGCAAGTTACCCGACACCTCCGATTTTCAATCTCTTGGGTATCTTGTTCTACGACGTTTCAGCTCTCCATTCCTTCAGAAAAGTTACTCGAATTCTTCCTATGAAGCTAGAGGAATCCTTACCCCCAATTTGAAGGAAAAGAGGTTGTAGATAGGAATTCGACACTTACCCCCAATTTGAACCTGGAACGGATTTTCTTCAATTGGGAACGTTCCTGAGGTTATTTCTCTTCGTGGTCTTCTACTGAAACATTCTCTAGAGGTGCAGAAACCTATTGGGGTTGTCCTTTCTTGAAGAATACTTGTACATCCTTGGATTGGAATTTTGAGTTTTCCTTGAAGCTCTTTAATGGCAGATTGGATTGGGGGAATTGTTTCTAGGCACTTTCAGGACTCTATTCCTTCATAAAACTTGTGGGTAATCTTGTTTAGAAGCTATAGGAACAAGTTTGAAAGGAAATGGTGGAGAACTTCTCTCGAATTTAGAAGAAACCCGAGAGTAGGAGACCGAAAATCTAAACACTTATTGCCAATGACTGGGAGCTCGAACTTGCTCGATTCTTGTTCCAAACGATTGCCCCAACTTCATAATTTATAGGGAAAACATAAACAGACATTGGGAGCTCCAGAATCGTCGTGAATTATCAGTTGGATTTTCTGGAAAATTCGTCGAAAATTTCTACTTCGATCAGAGACTCACCGACTTTCGTTTTGAATCATAGCCGTTGGATGTGATGATCCGTGAGTGTTCTAGAATGTATCAAGGTTTGGAGGAGATCCAATGGCTGAGAGTTGAGATTCGAAGAATTTTGTGCAGAAGGTACTGTGAAGGTTCTAATTTTTCAGCAGAATGACAAATCCATAATTATCCTTAACTTCAAGGGTATTTTGTAATTTGCCACTTTCATAATATTTTATTATTATTTTCTCGAATAATCCATAATTTTTCCTAAAAATTCTTCATCCCTCGTTCGTCATTTTCCCCTTCTTGACCATCTTGAAATTCCTTCTAGATAAGGAATTAAAAATCTACAAAGATCCTTGATAATTGGAAAAATGACCTTTCCGTCTTTTTCGCTTACGATTTCATTCTCAATCCTTCTCCAAAGGTCTTAAGTCCTTAAGATTACTTCCTAAGGTCTAGAAATGACTTACTAAGACCCCTTTCCTTGCTTAATCCAAAACAATTTCTTTCCTTGGATCCTTTGGGTCTTGCATAGGTGCCTTTCCTTCATTTTTTGGGGTGTTACAGAGTATTTGATGCAGAGGTTGTTTAATCTACAAATGTCGTAAGGTAGCTTTGTTGCAAATCATATCAATTACTTCAACGTGATTGAAAGTCAATTGAGTCGGTGGAAATTATGTTCAAAAATGAAATTAAAGCATTGATTTTGATGTCATCTTTACCCGAGTAGTGGTATACTGTTGTTGCTACAATCAACAGTTCACGAGGATTTGATAAACTGAAGTTTGATGAAATTCGAGAGTTAGCGAAAGTATTCCCAAATGGAAAATGGAGATTCATCAGGCGATGTTCCCAGTGTTGATCGAAGCGAAAGAAGTAAATCAAAGAGCCCAAACAAACATGGGCGATCAAAATCAAGGAATCGAAAAAAATCGCCAAACAAACCAAATATGGAGAAAAATGACACTTTCGGACATATGGTACAAAATTGAAGAAAAACAAAATCACAAATTTGAAGATGACAATGATTCTATCTATTCAGCAAAAGATACTAAGGATGCTCTAATTCTTAGCGTGAACAGCCCAATTGAATTCTGGATTTTAGATTCAGTTGCTTCGTTTCATTTATCTTCATGTAAGGAATTGTTTCAAAATTTCAAATAAGGAAATTTTGGGAAGGTGTATCTTGCCGACAACAAAACGTTGGAGATTGAAGGGAAGAGAGATGTCTGCATACAAACTCTAGCAGGAAATGAGTGGACATTATAGGATATCAAATATATTCCTGATCTCAAGAAGAATTTGATCTCTATTGGTCAGTTGGATAGCACAGGTTTTGGAGCCAAGTTTCGAAAGAGTTTGGGGAAGATTGTGAAAGGTGTCATGGTGGTAGCATGACACAAAATCTGGAACCCAATACACCACTGTAGGGTGAACCCTATACACAACTCGTAGTAACAGCAACCATGTTTATACATCCTACAGTAATGTCAATAGACTTGCACATATGAGCGTCAAAGAAATGAAGATGATGGCTGCTAATGGAGTTTTAGAAGGCTTAAAATATATTGATATGGGTGTTTCTGAGAGCTGCCTTATGGAAAAATATAGACGAGTTAGCTTCACAAAGGCTACTTGCACATATGAGCGTCAAAGAAATGAAGATGATGGCTGCTAATGGAGTTTTAGAAGGCTTAAAATATATTGATATGGGTGTTTCTGAGAGCTGCCTTATGGAAAAATATAGACGAGTTAGCTTCACAAAGGCTACTAGAGAACTAAAGAAAGTGCGATTGGGAATGGTCCATATAGACGTTTGGGGACCATCTCGAGTTTCATCATTTCTAGTACCAAAATTCCATTGGTTAAATGTATCGCACTCTGCAGCGACAACTCTCTGTTGTCCTAAGGCTAGTGAGATATCTCACGACCACTCTTTTCCTCCTCAGCATATCTTGACACTATAACTGTGATCCATTATTCTCTTATATGGTTAACATTCACTCTTTAATGTCCGAGGACATTTTATAACTATCACAAAACTCAAAACATACAATAAATTCATATAAGTTTTACAACATATCATATACTTTAAAATAGGGTTAGACTGCTTACTTGATCACGGCGAGACGTGTCATTGAGCTGAGTCATAGAGATATACGACTCTTTATCTTAAGAAAAAATATGTATAATCTAAAATTCGGCTGCTTTGATATCAAACAACTCTTTATTGAACTCTAGTTATATTATTCTTTTTCGCCCTTTTTTTTTTCTTTCTTTATTTTTCCTCTTTATTGAACTCTAATTAGCGATCTTACTATCCCCTACCTAGGAAAGATGGATCAAAATGAAAAATTTACCCTAGCATTAATTTCGACGGATTTTTCTATTTTTTATTATTTTCTTTTATACTTTTAATGAGTTTTTTTTTTTAATATTTGTAACTATTTTTTTCTTCCATATCATATTTAAATTTGGTCTAATCTCTCAATAAATTCCTAAAAATTTGAACTTAAAAAAAAAAAAGTTGAGAAATTAATCTTCATTTGAACTCGTGTTACAGCATAACAGAACATAATATATGTCAAACACTCACAAAGTACGACACGTGGAGGGGTTACGGAGCACGCGTTGTTAATACCTCATACAATTCATCCAACCAAGCGAATAGTAACACCACTTACCTAGTTGGTCCAAAGAAAAGTCACTAAATTTTTTGTATTGATGTTCGTTAGATCATACTCATCGATTTCTAGTTCCAAAGCTAAATCCATACCGACTTCCTTCACTCTCTTTCTTTTTCTCCTTCTTTATTCAAATCGGCATTGGTTAGGGATGAAGAAAGAATGAGTTGGAGATTGAGAAATGGGAAGAGAAATAAAGAATGTGATGGAGGAAGAGGAGGAAATCGGAGGAAGTGGAGAACATGGATAAAATGAGCACCCACGCAACTCTTAAGCCATGTTGAACTCCTAGTACCTTAAATAAATTTGGTCTCCTCTAATAAGACAGGAATTTCTCTTATGATCATTAAATTCTTATAGACCCCAAGCTCAATATCATAAATACAATTATGCTTTATCTTGAACACACCAAACATGAAACTAAAGTGGGTTCAATTTAACTCCATTTTATTGCCATCTTGAATGATGTGTAGGGTATATTCTTGATTTACCTTAAAGATCTTGTCGGATGATAGTTTATATTAGTTAAGCTTTTTGCAAAATCACAGTTAGAAGACAACAACGATGAACCTAGGTCTATTAGTCATTTCAAAGACAATTTCTTTGTCCATCTCATCGGAATAACAGTTCAACTAAATCCATATTATGTAAAAAACAAGTTTACGACTCATAACACCAACTACCTAAATTATGACCTAAAAATTTGAAAACATAAGTTGTAGTTGATAATTGCACAAAAATTTTCCTAAATCCATGAACTTGTGTCCAATTAGTCAATCCTAAAGATTGTAACTAGCATAGAGTAATTGAAGCTCCACGTGAAGTAATTTAAAGTTTCCATTACTTAACTAAAGTTCTTCTCATCTTTAAAGAAGCATGGTTTGCACTTAAGTTCATGAAATGCTTATAGATTCCAACTCTTAGTACTACTAATGCCAGTATGTTTCATATGAGTTTGTCATAAATGAAACTAAGGGTTATAAAATATTGAATTGTTATAATATAGAAGGGTTATAAAATAAACCAACAACCCAACAAAGGAAACAAACTTTTCATTTTATAGCCGTCCAACCACTCAGAAAAATATATCTGAGTAGAAGCTAAATATTAGGTATTTAATAAAAGGCATTTGGTTTAGTGGTACGACCCTCACTTATGGTGCAACCTCAAATGCCCCTATGTCTAAATCTTTTCATATTGAAAGACTTCATATTTATATAAACTTGTTGTTCGTATTATACTTACCATCTTAGGAAATAAAGAAAAAAAAAAAGAAGAAAAACAAAAATTAAGGCGATTAAAATTATAATGATAATGCTCTTAATATCATTTCATGTTTTCCACTTTTGGTAAGTATGCCTATCCAAATCTTAAGCAGATCTAGTAGAAAGCTCTTTGTTCTTATTATGTTCTTGTTTTGTTCTCCAAGACACATTCTACATCCAAGGCTTCAGTTCAAGTACATCGAGAACTTCATGTGTTTCCTGCAATACGACAAAATATGACCTTAATACCTAGGCCCAAGGATTTATACATACGTTTTAAATGGCATAACAAGGGCATTTGGTCTAGTGGTATGATTCTCGCTTTGGGTGCGAGAGGTCTCGAGTTCGATTCTCGAAATGCCCCTTCAAGAGAGATTGTAGAATTAAACGAAGTAAATAAATACAATAAAATGACACAAGTTATAAATTGTGAATGATAAGCTTAAAATAATCTAAATAATAACAATGCATTCTATGTCGAAATGATTCATAAATTATACCTAATTTTTCTAATTTTGGACATGTTATTGATGACGAGACGTTTAGGGTTTTGTGACATGAGAATTGTGGGGATGTAGCTCAGATGGTAGAGTGCTTGCTTTGCATGTGAGAGGTACGAAGATCGACACCCCGCATCTCCAAAATAATACTATCCATTATTAAGTATGTTATTTCTTTTCAATTTTTCCTTAGTCATGACATGTTGAGTAGCGATGTTTCTTCTTTTTTCACTATTATTACTACTTTATTTCTATTCATTTTTTCCTTATTTATGGCATAATGAGCCGCGATATTTTTTCATTTTCACTATTATTGATGACAAGACATTTAGGATTTTGTGACATAAGAATTGTGGGGATGTAGCTCAGATGGTAGAGCACTCACTTTGCATGCGAGAGGTACGGGGATCGATACTTTACATTTGCATCTCTAGAAGAAACTATATGTTATTAATATTTTATTTTTATTCAATATTTCCTTTATTATGACATAATGAGCAGAGATATTTTTTCGTTTTCACTATTATTGATGAATTTAAAGTTTTGTGGATTCAGATGGTATAGCGATCACTTTGCATGCGGGAATGTAGCTCAGATTGTTTTATTTCTATTCAATCTTTTCTTATTTTGACATATTGAGCAGAGATATTTTTTTATTTTCACTATTATCAGATGGTAGGTTTAGGATTTTATGACATAAGAATTGTGGGGACGTAGCTCAGATGGTAGTGCACTCGCTTCGCATGTGAGAAGTTCGAGAATCGATACCATGCATCTCCAAAGGAATCCTACTACCAAATATTCTATTTCTATTTCAATTTTTTCTTATTTCATAATGAGCAGGGATAGTTTTCATTTTTACTATTGTTGATGATGGGACGTTTAGGGTTTTGTCATGTAAGAATTGTTGGGATGTAGCTAAGATGGTAAAGTGCACTCTTTGCATGCAAGATCCACGAGGATCAATACCCCGCATCTCCAAAAGTAACTATTTGTTATTAATATTTTATTTTTATTCAATCTTTCCTTATTTACAACATAATGAGTAGATAGATTTTTTCATTTTCACTATTATTGATGATGGGAAGTTTAAAGGTTTTGTGATGTAAGAATTGTATGGATGTAGCTTAAATGGTAGAGTGCTTGCTTTGGATGCGAGAGGTACAAGGATCGCTATCATGCATCTCCAAATGAAAATCATCAATTATTAATCTTATTTATGACATAACGAGCAAAGGTAGTTTTTCATTTTAACTATTATTGATGACGAGAGGATTAGGGTTTTGTGGTGTAAGAATTGTGGGGATGTAGGTAAGATTATTTAGTGCACTAAAAGGTATATGGGTCGATACACCACATCTCCAAAAAAAAAAAATTATTTGTTATTAATATTTTATTTCTATTAAATCTTTCCTTATTTATAACCTAATGAGGAGAGATAGTTTTTCATTTTCACTTTTATTGATGACGTGACGTTTAGGGTTTTGTGATGTAATAATTTTCGGGATGTAGTTTAGATGGTAGAATGCTTTCTTTGCATGCAAGAGGTACGGGAATCGATACCCCACATCTAAAAAAGAAACTAATTGTTATTAATATTATATTTCTACTCAATCTTTCCTTATTTATGACATAATGAGCCGAGATATTTTTTCATTTTCACAATTATTGATGACGGGGCGTTTTGGATTTTCTGATGTAAGAATCGTGGGGATGTAGCTCAGATGGTAGAGTTTCCCATGTGAGAAGTACGGGATCGATACCTTCTCCAAATGAATTGATTACTAAATATATTATTTCTTGTTAATTTTTTCTTATTTCGACATAATGAGCAAGGATAATTGCGGGGATATAGCTCATATAGTAGAGCGCTCGCTTAACATTTGAGAGGTGCGGGGATTAATACCCCGCACTCTAAAGGAAGACTATTGATTATTAAACGTATTATTTCTTTTCAATATTTTCATATTTATGACATAATGATATGGTAGAGAGCTCGCTTAGCATGTGAGAGGTGCCGGGATTGATACCCCGCATCTCTAAAGGAAGACTATCGATTATTAAATGTATTATTTCTTTTCAATATTTTCTTATTTATGACATAATGAGCAAAAATAGCTTTTCATTTTCACTATTATTGATGACGAGACATTTAGAATTTTGTGATGTAAGAATCATTGGGATACAGCTCATATGGTAGAGCGTTCGCTTAGCATATGAGAGGTATGGGGAATGATACCCTGCATCTCCTAAAGAAACTATAGGTTATTAATATTTTATTTCTATTCAAGTTTCCTTATTTTTGACATAATGAGCCGAAATTTCATTTTCACTATTATTGATGACGGGTAGTTTTGGGTTTTGTTACCCAAGAATTATAGGGATGTAGCTAAGATGGTAGAGTGCATCTCCTAAAGAAACTATTCGTTATTAATATTTTATTTCTATTCAATTTTACCTTATTTGTGACGTAATGAGCAGAAATATTTTTTCCTTTTCACTATTATTGATGACGGGCAGTTTTGGGTTTTGTTATGTAAGAATTGTGGGGACGTAGCTAAGATGGTAGAGTGCTCTCTTTGCATGCGATTGGTACAGGGATCGATACCCCGAATACCCGGCTCTATATTCTTAAATGCTCTATAATATGGTGGTGCCTTAATGAGATATTTTAAATGGATTGTATACGCGTTTAAATGTGGTTTGCTACACACAAAAAGATAGGGATACTTAAATTTTTAAGTCACTCTTGAAAAGTATGGTATGGGATAAATTAGATTATTGCCTATTATTTCTAAGAATATATTAAGTCTTGGGACTAATGTTTGTCATTTGTAGAGATGGCATATAATAGACCAATTCATTAAAACGTTCTCATTTAGAGCAATTCATATAGTACCACTCATTGTTCTCAATATGTTTATGTAATTAATCTTCCTATTATTTGTAAGAATAATTCATATAGTACCACTCATTGTTCTCAATATGTTTATGTATTTAATCTTCCTATTATTTGTAAGAATATTAAGTCCTGGGACGAATGTTTGCCATTTGTAGCCGTTCTCGTTTAGAGCAATTCATAGTACTACTCATTGTTCTCCTTCTGAATATGTTTATGTATTTAATCTGCCTATTATTTGTATGAATATTAAGTTCTGGGACGAATGTTTGCCATTTGTAGAGATGGCATATAATAGAACAATTCATAGTACTCTTCTCCTTTATAGCAATTCATAGTACCACTCATTGTTCTCGTTTTGAAGATGTTTATGGATTTAATCCACCTATATCTCTTGATTTGCTTCCTATTCATTCTAATATTTTTTTGAGTAAAACAACCACAATTAAGGCAGATATGATCAAAACATTGCACAAACAGGTGAAAGGAGACAATTGAGAAACAAAAAGTTACTTTAAGAATTAAATATTTTTGTGAGTAAAGCCACCACAAGTAAGGTCTGATCAAAACATTGCATAAAGAGGTGAGAGAGACAATTGAGAAACAAAATTTCAAAGTTGCTTAAAGAATTAACAAAGGACGGAAGGAAATCATTTTTCAACCCAATAACTGGGTTTGGATACATTTTCGCAAGGAGCGATTTCCATCTCAAAGGAAGACAAAGTTACATCCAAGAGTGGATAACCCTTATCAAGTCCTTAACAATGCATATAAAATGATGTTCCTTGAGAATTTTCAGCACATTCTACTTTCAATTTTCAATGTTGCAGACTTAGTTCTTTTGCTTAGGCCCCTTCTTCCCTTCCCTAATGAAAGAGTCCACCGCCTGCCTTAGTAGTCAGTCTCAGCGTGCAGGCCTGCCTTTTAGTGGGTGATTAAGCAAGCGAAGAAAAGGCTGGATCAAGAAAGGTCCCATTCATTCTTCCTTCTAGCCTTTCTTAGGTGATGATTTTTCTGATTCGAGGACGAATCCTTTTGACGAGGGGGAAGATAATAAGGATCACGGTGATCCCAATGTTCCAACTGGACCAGCCAAGAAGATTCAACAAGCATTCATTCTTTATCTATAAAATTGGATAGGCTTTGTTCAACTCTCATTTCATGTGTTACAAGCTTATTCGATTGAGGAAGAACCATTTGGAGCTTCAGAAGTGAATATTTACACAGTTAAAGTAGAGGATGAAGTTGCAAGCATCATTAGATGAGTTGTTAGAAAACTTTATTTATCTTTAATTCATAAAGTATGTAATGGTGAAATTGACCTTGTCTTCGGTGGAGATTCAAGGGGATTGAGATTAAATCCCGGCCACTAACTTCTTTTGTGCGGAGACTATAAATATCGTCAAATTATTATGTAAAAATAAGATTTTAGAGGAATGAAATTGATCTCTCAAGTTGAGAAGTTCTCTTAAAAAGAAATTACATAAACTTAAAAGATGTTAATTCCATTTTACAATATTTAAAGGGTAGCAAAGAAGTAGTTTTGACATATCAACGTAGGTTTTGAAAACTAAAATTTAAAAATTTAAAAATTTAAAAAAATTAAAAAATAAATATAAAATAAAAGTCGTTTTCAAAAAACTTAGTTTGTGGTGAAATTTTGCTTAAAATTCAAATGTATTGTTTCAATATCTATCCCAAAGGAATGCATATGCTTTAGTGGCAATGCAGCTTCAACCAAAATAATTTGAGCGGGATCATTCATAATCTTAAAGGTAGGAAATATAGGATATGAACTTTATTTATGTCCATATTTTTTAATAATATTAATTGAAATACATCCAATTGATTTGAAGAATAAATTCTATTATGTTATGGACAATGTGAAATTAACGTGACAATAATAGTAGGTTCTAAAGCACAAAAAAATACGTGGATAAATTTCAAATGTTGTGGCACACAAAACACATGGACTAGCAACTAAAAATGATTGTTTCACTACAAGGGCATTTGGTCTAGTGGTATGATTTTCGCTTCGGGTGTGAGAGGTCTTGAGTTTGATTCATGAAATGCCCCCACAATTATATCAATTTAAATAGTTTGTTGTTTCTTTGTTGGGTTGTAGAATTGGCATAAGCAACCGCCCGATTATTCTGCCCGATTATTTCTTTGCTTACTGCCCGATTATTTCTTTGAACTCCTAGAGATAAGATTGCCATCAAAGCAATTTGCTTATTTTTCTTTAATTAAATTCTCCTAGAAAAACCAATTTGCCTATTTGGGTTCCAACTCAAGGAATAAGATTGCCATCAAAGCAATTTGCTTATTTTTCTTTAATTAAACTCTAGCCTGATTATGAGTGTCAAAATGCCATCAAAGCAATTTGCTTATTTTTCTTTAATTAAACTCTAGCCTGATTATGAGTGTCAAAATTTGGTTTAACCATGTTTGCCAAATAAAACCCACAAATTTGAGTGGAATTTTGAGTGTCAAAATTTGGTTCACTCAAACTTGCATGCTTGCCGCATAATCCCACAAATTTGAGTGGAATTTTGAGTGTCAAAAATTTGGTAATCTCAAATTTGCATAAACATGTAAATATGACTCTATAAATAGAGTGATTAAGGAAAATGGAAAGTTTGCTCGAAAAACTTTGAGAAAGTCTCTCAAAGCTCTCTCTTTACATATACTAAATTCCTTTCACGTTTAGTCATTCACCGGATTCCACAATCCCGTTCTAAGGCTGGAGAATAGTTGGGAAGACACTAGTTGTGGTTCGAAACCAGTTCGTTAAGAAAAAGAAATTTGAACTACAAAAGGTTAGTATTCAAACTCATTGAGTTTTAATGCTTTTGAACATGCTAGCTAATTTACTTTAATTGATGTACTTAGAGTGCCTAAGATCCAAATTGCTTCTGCACGTGTTATTGTAACACCATCAGTATTAATAAATTTATATGAACATCAAATAAAGTAAATGAAATAACGATGATATGTTCAATGCATAATTGAATACGAAGTCCACAACAAGGATATTTGGTTTAGTGGTATGATTCTTGGTTTAGTGGTATGATTCTTGCTTTTGGTGTGAGAGGTTTTGAGATCAACTCTTGAATTTTCCCTTTAATATAAAAGACCTAAATAATGAAATCCAATGCACTTAATTTGTTTCACTTTGTGTTTTTGTAGGTAAAACAATTTATTAATTAAGAATGTCATGTATGGATTGAAAAGTTAAAATGGTTGATGATTTTCTTTTCTTTAAATCCTTGAACTTCCTCTTATACAAAAAGACCTACCTCACCTTGTTGAATTTCCTTTTAGCCCCTCAACTCCAAACAAATATAGATTTCAAACTTGAGAGAAAAAATCATATCGAGTGAGAGCTAAAAATGATAGATGTTCAAGAAGAAAAATTTGGTCTAGTGGTATTATTCTTTCTTAGGGTGTGAGAGGTCCTAAGTTCACATCTTAGAATAGAGGGATTCATAGTACTGTTCTCCTTTAGAGCATAGTACCACTCATTGTTCTCCTTCTGAACATGTTTAAAAAGTTACTTTAAGAATTAAATATTTTTGTCAGTAAAGAGGTGAAGGAGACAATTGAGAAACACAATTTCATTCAAAATTGCTCCATGACTTAACAAATGACGAAAGGAAATCATTTTTAAACTCGATAACTGAGTTTGGATATATTTTCACAAGGAGCGATACCCATATCAAAGTCAAAGGAAGACAAAGTTACATCCAAGAGGGGATGCCCCTTATCAAATCATTGAAATAATTAATAACAATGCATATAAAATGATCTTCGTGGAGAATTTTCAGCACATGAGAATGGTGGGGATTAATATAATATCAATGCATTCTATGTCGAAATGATTCATAAATTATACCTAATTTTCCCAATTTTGAAATTCCTATTTTGGACCTATTATTAATGACGAGACGTTTAGGTCTTTGTGACATGAGAATCGTGGGGATGTAGCTCAGATGGTATTGCGCTCGCTTTGTATGCGAGAGGTACGGGGATTGATACCCTACATATCTCCAAAATAAAACTATCAATTATTAAATATGTTATTTCTTTGGAATTTTTCCTTAGTCATGACATGTTGAGTAGCGATATTTCTTCATTTCTCACTATTATTGATGACAGAAAATTTAGGGTTTTGTGGTGCAAGTATTGTGGGGATGTAGCTTAGATGGTAGAGGCACTCACTTAGCATGTGAGAGGTATGGGGATTGAGATACCCTGCATCTCCAAAAGAAACTATTTGTTATTAATATTTTATTTCTGTTCAATCTTTCCTTATTTATGACATAATGAGCGGAGATATTTTTTTCATTTTCACAATTATTGATGACGGGACATTTAGGATTTTCTGATGTAAGAATCGTTCGGATGTAGCTCAGATGGTAGAGCTTCCCATGTGGGAAGTATGGGATCGATACCTTGCTTCTCCAAATGAATCGATTACTAAATATATTATTTCTTTTCAAATTTTTCATATTTACTACATAATGAGTAGAGATAGTTTTTCATTTACACTATTATTGATGACAATATGTCTAGGGTTTTGTAACATAAAAATGGTGGGGATGTAGCTCAAATGGTAAAGTGCTCGCTTTGTATGCGAGAGGTATGGGCTTCGATACCTTTTATCTCTGAAATAAAACTATCTATTATAAAATATATTTTTTACTTTCAATTTTCCGTTATTCATGACATGTTGAGTAGCGATATTTCTTCATTTTTACTATTATTGATGACGAAAAATTTAGGGTTTTGTGATTCAAGAATTGTGGGTATTTAGCCCAGATGGTAGAGCGCTCGCGTAGCATACGAAAGGTATGGGGATGTATACCCTGCATCTCCGAAAGAAACTATTTGTTATTAATACTTTAGTTCTATTCAATCTTTCCTTATTTATGACATAATGAGCCGAGATATTTTTTCATTTACACAATTATTGATGACGGGACGTTTATGATTTTCTAATGTAAGAGTTGTACGGATGTAGATCAAATGGTAGAGCGCTCACTTCTCGTGTGGGTAGTACGGGGGTCAATACCTTGCATCTCCAAATGAATGGATTATTAAATATATTATTTCTTTTCAAAATTTTCATATTTATGACATAATGAGTACGGATATTTTTTCATTTTCACTATTATTGATGACGAGACGTTTAGGGTTTTGTGATGTAAGAATCGTGGGGATGTAGCTCAAATGGTAGAGTGCTTGCTTTGCATGCAAGAGGTATGTGGATTGATACCTCGCATCTCCAAAATAAAACTATTTATTATTAAAAGAGGTATGGGGACTGGTACCCCGCAACTCTAAAGGATAACTATCAATTATTAAATATATTAATTATTTTCAATTTATTTTTATTTATGACATAATGTGCAGAGATAGTTTTTCATTTTCACTATTATTGATGACGAGACATTTAGGGTTTTGTGATATGAGAATTTTGGGGATGTAGCTCAGATGGTAGAGTGCACGCTTAGCATGCGAGAGGCATGGGGATTAATACCTCTTATCTCCGAAAGAATCTATTCATAGCGACTCTTATCTCCGAAAGAATCTATTCATAGCGATATTTCTTATGACAGAAAATTTAGAGTTTTGTGACATAAGAGTTGTGGGGATGTAGCTTAGATGGTAGAGCGTTCGCTTAGCATGCAAGAGGTACGGGGATGGATACTTTTCATTTGCATCTCTCGAAGAAACTTTTTGTTATTAATATTTTATTTTTATTCAATATTTCCTTATTTATGACATAATGTGCAGAGATATTTTTTTTCGTTTTCACTATTTTTGATGAATTTAAAGTTTTGTGATGTAAGAAACGTGGGAATGTAGCTCAGATGCAAGAGCGATCACTTTGCAGCGAGGATGTAGCTCAGATGGTTTTATTTCTATTCAATCTTTTCTTATTTTGACATATTGAGCAGAGATATTTTTTTTATTTTCACTATTATTGGTGATTGTAGGTTTAGGATTTTATGACGTAGGAATTGTGGGGACGTAGCTCAGATGGTAGTGCACTCACTTCGCATGTGAGAAGTTCGGTGCGACACCCTGCATCTACAAAGGAATCCTACTATCAAATATTCTATTTCTATTTCAAATTTTTCTTATTTATGACATAATGAGGAGGGATAGTTTTCATTTTCACTATTGTTGATGATGGGATGTTTATGATTTTGTCCTGTAAGAATTGTTGGGATATAGCTAAGACGGTAGAGTGCACTCTTTGCATGCAAGAGCCACGAGGATTGATACCCAGCATCTCTAAAAGTAACTAATTGTTATTAATATTTTATTTTTATTTCATGTTTCTTTATTTATGATATAAGGAGTAGAGATATTTTTTTCATTTTCACTATTATTGATGATGGGAAGTTTAAAGGTTTTGTGATGTAAGAATTGTAGGGATGTAGCTTAAATGGTAGAGCACTTGCTTTGCATGCGAGAGGTACGGGGATCATTTTATTTTTATTTCATGTTTCTTTATTTATGATATAAGGAGTAGAGATATTTTTTTCATTTTCACTATTATTGATGATGGGAAGTTTAAAGGTTTTGTGATGTAAGAATTGTAGGGATGTAGCTTAAATGGTAGAGCACTTGCTTTGCATGCGAGAGGTACGGGGATCGCTATCATGCATCCAAAGGAAAACTATCAATTATTAATCTTATTTATGACATAATGATCAAAGCGAGTTTTTCGTTTTCACTATTATTGATGACGGGACGTTTAGGGTTTTGTGATGTAAGAATTGTGGGGATGTAGGTAAGATGGTTGAGTGCACTCTTTGCATGCGAGAGGTACGAGGATTTTGGGTTTTGTTATGTAAGAGCTGTGGGGATGTAGCTACGATGGTAGAGTGCATCTCTTGAAAAAACTCATTAATATTTTATTTCTATTCAATTTTTCCTTATTTTTGACATAATTAGGAGAAATATTTTTTCATTTTCACTATTATTGATGACGTGCAGTGTTGGGTTTTGTCATGTAAGAATTATGAGGATGTAGCTAAAATGGTACAGTGCATCTCCTAAATAAACTATTGGTTATTAATATTTTATTTCTATTCAATTTTTCCTTATTTTTGACAAGCGGAAATATTTTTTCATTTTCACTATTATTGATGGCGCTCAGTTTTGTGTTTTGTTATGCAAGAATTGTGGGAATGTAGATAAGATGGTAGAGTGCTGTGTTTGCATAAGATTGGTATGGGGATCGATACCCCGAACACCCAGCTCTATATTCCTAAATGCTCTATAATATGATGGTGCCTTAATGGGATAGATATTTTATATGGATTGTATACGACTTTAAATGTGGTTTGCTACATGCAAAAAAGATAGGGATGGTTAAATTTTTAAGTCACTTTTGAAAAGTATGGTGTGGGATAAGTTGGATTATTGCCAATTATTTCTAAGAATATATTAAGTCTTGGGACTAATGTTTGCAATTTGTAGAGATGACATATAATAGAGGAATTCATAGTATCGTTCTCCTTTAGAGCAATTCATAGTACCATTCATTGTTCTCCCTCTAAAAATCTTTATGGATTTAATCTGCCTATTATTTCTAAGAATATTAAGTCTTGGGACGAATGTTTGCTATCTGTAGAGATGACATATAATAGAGCAATACTTCATAGTAGTGTTCTCCTTTAGAGCAATTCATAGTACCACTCATTGTTCTCCTTTTGAAGATGTTTATGGATTTAATCCACTTACACTTCTTGATTTGCTTCCTATTCATTCTATTATTTTTGTGAGTAAAGCAACCACAAGTAAGGCAGATCTGATCAAAACTGTAACTACCCAAAATTTTCTACAGGTCGCTACTGTATACGTAGCATAAACATTGAATGCAGAAGACTTCATTTAAATTCCATAAAACATAACTTTTATCTTAAAACACCGCTATGGACTTACGTGTTTCGAAAACATTTTTAAAAAAACAAAAGAAAAGAAAAATAAAATAAATAAGCGTTTTAAGTTAAAAACATCCTATTCTAGCCTAAGTCTAAGAAAATAAATACCACTATCCTGCATGTGCCATGGTCTCGAGTGGTGATGTCGTCGTCAGTCGTACAGGAATGTCTTGCCTTTACCTGAAAAATGTAGTAGCACATGGCTTGAGTATTTAAAGAAATACTCGGTAAGTGACCCCACTATTGGGGTTAAATGCAACAATCACATGCAATGAGATGATGGGACCTATCTTTCATTCTGTTTTCCCTACGGTGCTGTCCTAACGGGTAATTTTGGACATGTACATATACTCTACACACAGCCCATACGTGCGAGTAAGGGCTCACTAGCTAGTTCGCACACCGCTAGGCCTCTTTTCTTATCTGGTGGGCATACTCTGGGAGCCCCTTAGGCCAAACACCCGCTAGAACTAGTAACCGTCACGACAGTGCTATGCAAAGCATAACGATCGTTGTCCTGCCATTGGATGTACGAGTCCGTACCCTCGTGATGGGATAGGGGTACCCCCCCAAATGCACGAGCACACATAATGCATGAGGTCCCATGTTTCCATTTTCATTATCCTTTAATACAATCCTACTAGCATTGTGTACATATCATATCATTTTTCATATCGTTTCAGATATCGTTCATCATTCATGCCATATCGTTTCTCATTCTTCAGTTCTCAAATCATACATAATTCTAACGGGGTTATATTTCATGCCATTTATCGTAATTTCATGTCATTCATATCATGCTGTATACACACAATTTAAGAGACCTAACATAACGTTCTATGCTTTTAACATATCATTTCATCATATACACATCATATCATGACATATTGCATCACAATGTATCATATCATAAACAAGTCATAACGTAAACACTTCGTAATCATATCGTTCTCTAACTTATCATAGCCTTAACGTTCTTAGACCTATCACAGACATATCATTACGTGAACGTACCTTAGTCATCTCATTACAAGAACTTAACCTAACGCTATCATTCTATCAATCAATCACAAACCTATCCCTTTCTACCCAGAACCTAACCGTATTCTTCCATCAATCTCTCTTATCCATATCTCTCCGGTATGCAACCTAACCTTAACGTTTCATGAACGTAATTTACTCCTATCGTTACATTTCGTTTTGTGCATCATTTTTGTATCCTATCTCAAACATATCCTTGAACACATCGTACGTAATTATTATCATACAATTCACATATTATGACATATACATAACATATAGGAAGCATATCGATCCACAGAAAATTCACACATATCAATATATATGACACGTGCAGAACCACAAGGAACGTGTCAACATCAAATATAACCATGCTGATAGTAAGGTCACTTACCTGGTTAGCTTAAGTCGTTGTCACGTATATATCTTTAATGAAAGTTCGATTCTGTCCTTTGAAATCCAAGTCAACCTATGTGAGCCCATGACATCAGTTTCAAGTTTGAATTCTATAAAATTATTTCTATAATTTACATTGTTAAAATTCTGATATTTTGTGTTAGACAAAATTGAATGGAGTTCCATGCCCTCTGATATTTTCGGTTTTATTTTTAAATTCTGTTCAACAAGTCTTCCCTCAATCTTCCCTCCTCCCCTTTGTAATTATTTTCATTCTGTAAATAGATTGTGAATTCTGTAAATAAGATATTACTCTAACTCTATATTTATTTTCAGTAAACCGATATTATTGGCCAATTTTAATCCGTAGATTTATGTATCTGCCAACTAAATTTATTTTAATTCCAACCTTATTTTCTATTGTTGGATCGGTATGGTATGGCAACCCTAGAGGGGTGAATAGGGTTTTAACCACACAAGTGTTTAAACGTGATTAATTTTTCTAATGATGAAACTTTTTACAAATAAGTAGAAGATGATAATTACCATAACAAAATAATTCAAGTCAAAACAACAATCAAGTAGAACATACAATAAATCACAATAATAATTTTGAAATTAAATAGGAAAGAGTTAAAAAGATGACACCGTAGTTTTATAGTGGTTCGGTCAAACTCGACCTACTCCACTCCCCAAACGCCTCTTGGAAATTTGAATAAACAACTTTCTCGACTCTTTCCGCTGATCAGAGCCAAACCGCTACACTGCTCTTTTTACGAGTTCAAGAGCAAATTCAATCCTTTCCACAGCACAAGATCAAACCGGTACAAGTATTTGAATTTGATAGTAACACACCACAACTCTTTCAAAGAGTAGATTTACAATTTGGAGCACTCACAACTATCTTCTCACATTACAATAAAAAAATCTCTCTCAAGAATAAAATGAATAAAAATAAAATTGGAAGCTTGGAGAGAGCAACAAACAAGGGAGACTTTGAACAAATAAGGATTGGAGAATGTATGGAAGTTGTGTGTATGAAATGTGGGGAAGTTGATGAGTTTATATAGAGAATAAAAGTGGCAAAATGTAGGAATTAATATCGACCACTGGATTGTGTTAGGAAGAATGGAAGGTGGAGATTAAAAGTAAATAAATAAGAAAATTTTCTAAATCCATTTATTTAAAATTTTTAAGATAATAATAATAAAAAGTTATGTGAGTAACCGTCAAATGAAAATTAAAAATTTATTATAAATATAATAATATAATAATAATAAAAACTATGTGAGTAACTACCAAAATTTTAAAATATAATAATATAATAATATAATATAGTAATAATAAAAATCGATGTGAGTAACGGTTAGATTCAAATTTATATTTTGTAAAAATAATTTTATTTAGAAATATAATAATAGGAAAAACTCCGTCCTTTGTTACTCTTGTAAAATTATAAATGTCATACTTTGATATATTTTTATTTTTCCATCATTTTGATTTTGCTGCCACATCATCACGTCGGGTATGTTGTCTCGACTCTAATTTCTTAGTTTTAGCTCTTATTTGAGTAATTGAAAAGTGTTGAAATCGTTATT